>NW_022589713.1:47649535-47685026 GCF_004348235.1 Phoca vitulina
TATTTTCAACTTTTTGAGGAACCTCCATACTGTTTTCCAGAGTGGCTGCACCAGCTTGCATTCCCACCAGCAGGGTAGGAGGGTATCCCTTTCTCCGCATCCCTGCTAACATCTGTCGTTTCCTGACTTGTTAATTTTAGCCATTCTGACTGGTGTGAGGTGGTATCTCATTGAGGTTTTGATTTGGATTTCCCTGATGCCAAGCGATGTTGAGCACTTTTTCATGTGTCTGTTTGGCCGTTTGGATGTCTTCTTTGGAAAAATGTCTGTTCATGTCTTCTGCCCGTTTCTTGATTGGATCATTTGTTCTTTGGGTGTTGAGTTGAAGAAGTTCTTTATAGATTTTGGATACTAGCCCTTTATCTGATATGTCATTTGCAAATATCTTCTCCCATTCTGTCGGTTGTCTTTTGGTTTTGTTGACTGTTTCTTTTGCTGGGCAAAATCTTTTTATCTTGATGAAGTCCCAATAGTTCATTTTTGCCCTTGCTTCCCTTGCCTTTGGCGATGTTTCTAGGAAGAAGTTGCTGCGGCTGAGGTCGAAGAGGTTGCTGCCTGTGTTCTCCTTTAGGATTTTGATGGACTCCTGTCTCACATTGAGGTCTTTCAACCATTTGGAGTCTATTTTTGTGTGTGGTGTAAAGAAATGGTCCAGTTTCATTCTTCTGCATATGGCTGTCCAATTTTCCCAACACCATTTGTTGAAGAGACTGTCTTTTCTCCATTGGACATTCTTTCCTGCTTTGTCGAAGATTAGTTGACCATAGAGTTGAGGATCCATTTCTGGGCTCTCTATTCTGTTTCATTGATCTATGTGTCTGTTTTTGTGCCAGTACCATACTGTCTTGATGATGACAGCTTTGTAATAGAGCCGGAAGTCCGGAATTGTGATGCCGCCAGCTTTGCTTTTCTTTTTCAACATTCCTCTGGCTATTCGGGGTCTTTTCTGGTTCCATACAAATTTTAGGATTCTTTGTTCCATTTCTTTGAAAAAGGTGGATGGTATTCTGATGGGGATTGCATTGAATGTGTAGATTGCTCTAGGTAGCATTGACATCTTCACAATATTTGTTCTTCCAATCCATGAGCATGGAACATTTTCCCATTTCTTTGTGTCTTCCTCAATTTCTTTCATGAGTATTTTATAGTTTTCTGAGTACAGATCCTTTGCCTCTCTGGTTAGATTTATTCCTAGGTATCTTATGGTTTTGGGTGCAATTGTAAATGGGATCGACTCCTTAATTTCTCTTTCTTCTGTCTTCTTGGTGGTGTATAGAAATGCCACTGATTTCTGTGCATTGATTTTATATCCTGCCACTTGACTGAATTCCTGTATGAGTTCTAGCAGTTTTGGGGTGGAGTCTTTTGGGTTTTTCACATAAAGTATCATATCATCTGCAAAGAGTGAGAGTTTGACTTCTTCTTTGCCGATTTGGATGCCTTTGATTTCTTTTTGTTGTCTGATTGCTGTGGCTAGGACTTCTAATACTATGTTGAATAGCACTGGTGATAGTGGACATCCCTGCCACGTTCCTGACCTTAGGGGGAAAGCTCTCAGTTTTTCCCCATTGAGAATGATATTCGCTGTAGGTTTTTCATAGATGGCTTTTATGATATTGAGGTATGTCCCCTCTATCCCTATACTCTGAAGAGTTTTGATCAAGAAAGGATGCTGTACTTTGTCAAATGCTTTTTCTGCATCTATTGAGAGGATCATGTGCTTCTTGTTCTTTCTTTTGTTAATGTATTGTATCACGTTGATTGATTTGCGGATGTTGAACCAACCTTGCAGCCCAGGGATAAATCCCATTTGGTCGTGGTGAATAATCCTTTTAATGTACCGTTGGATCCTATTGGCTAGTATTTTGGCGAGAATTTTTGCATCCATGTTCATCAAGGATATTGGTCTGTAATTCTCCTTTTTGATGGGGTTTTTGTCTGGTTTTGGGATCAAGGTAATGCTGGCCTCATAAAACGAGCTTGGAAGTTTTCCTTCCATTTCTATTTTTTGGAAGAGTTTCAGAAGAATAGGTATTAATTATTCTTTAAATGTTTGGTAGAATTGGGAAGCTATCTGGCCCTGGGCTTTTGTTTGTTGAGAGATTTTTGATGACTGCTTCAACTTCCTTAGTGGTTATAGGTCTGTTCAGGTTTTCTATTTCTTCCTGGTTCAGTTTTGGTAGTTGATACATCTCTAGGAATGCATCCATTTCTTCCAGGTTATCGAATTTACTGACATAGAGTTGCCCATAATATGTTCTTAGAATTGTTTGTATTTCTTTGGTGTTGGTTGTGATCTCTCCTCTTTCATTCATGATTTTGTTGATTTGGGTCATTTCTCTTTTCTTTTTGATAAGTCTGGCCAAGGGTTTATCAATCTTGTTAATTCTTTCAAAGAACCAGCTCCTAGTTTTGTTGATCTGTTCTACTGTTCTTTTGGTTTCTATTTCATTGAATTCTGCTCTGATCTTTATTATTTCTCTTCTTCTGCTGGGTTTAGGCTTTATTTGCTGTTCTTTCTCCAGCTCCTTTAGGTGTAGGGTTAGGTTGTGTATTTGAGACCTTTCTTGTTTCTTGAGAAAGGCTTGTATTGCTATATACTTGCCTCTTAGGACTGCCTTTGCTGCATCCCAAAGATTTTGAACAGTTGTGTTTTCATTTTCATTGGTTTCCATGAATTTTTAAAATTCTTCTTTAATTTCCTGGTTGACCCACTCATTCTTTAGTAGGATGCTCTTTAGCCTCCATGGATTTGAGTTCTTTCTGACTTTCCTCTTGTGATTGAGTTCTAGTTTCAAAGCATTGTGGTCTGAAAATAGGCAGGGAATGATCCCAATCTTTTGGTACCAGTTGAGACCTGATTTGTGACCTAGGATGTGTCTATCCTGGAGAATGTTCCATGGGCACTAGAGAAGAATGTGCATTCTGTTGCTTTGGAATGGAATGTTCTGAATATATCTGTGAAGTCCATTAGGTCCAGTGTGTCATTTAAAATCTTTATTTCCTTGTTGATCTTTTGCTTAGATGATCTGTCCCTTTCAGTGAGGGGGGTGTTAAACTCCCCCACTATTATTGTATTGTTGTCGATGTGTTTCTTTGCTTTTGTTATTAACTGTCTTATATAAGTGGCTGCTCCCATTTTAGGGGCATAGATATTTACAATTTTAGATCTTCTTGTTGGATAGACCCTTTACATAGGATATAGTGTCCTTCCTCATCTCTTATTACAGTCTTTGGTTTAAAATCGAATTTGTCTGATATAAGGATTGCCACCCCAGCTTTCTTTTGGTGTCCATTAGCATGGTAAATGGTTTTCCACCCCCTCACTTTCAATCTGGGGGTGTCTTTGGGTCTAAAATGAGTCTCTTGTAGACAGCATATCGACGGGTCTTTTTTTTTTTTTTTTATCCAATCTGATTGCCTGTGTCTTTTGATTGGGGCATTTAGCCCATTTACATTCAGGGTAACTATTGAAAGATATGAATTTAGTGCCATTGTATTGCCTGTAAGGTGACGGTTACTGTATATTGTCTGTGTTCCTTTCTGGTCTATGTTGCTTTTAGGCTCTGTCTTTGCTTAGAGGACCCCTTTCAATATTTCTTGTAGGGCTGGTTTCGTGTTTGCAAATTCCTTTAGTTTTTGTTTGTCCTGGAAGCTTTTTATCTCTCCTTCTATTTCAATGACAGCCTAGCTGGGTATAGTATTCTTGGCTGCATACTTTTCTCGTTTAGTACTCTGAATATATCATGCCCGTCCTTTTTGGCCTGCTAGGTCTCTGTGGATAGGTCTGTTGCCAATCTAATGTTTCTACCATTGTAGGTTATAGATCTCTTTTCCTGAGCTGCTTTCAGTATTTTCTCTTTGTCTCTGAGACTCGTAAGTTTTACTATTAGATGTCGGGGTGTTGACCTATTTTTATTTATTTTGAGGGGGGTTCTCTGTACCTCTTGGATTTTGATGCCTGTTTCCTTCCCCAAATTAGGGAAGTTCTCTGCTATAATTTGCTCCAATATACCTTCTGCCCCCCTCTCTCTTTCTTCTTCTTCTGGGATCCCAATTATTCTAATGTTTCATCTTATGGTATTGCTTATCTCTTGAATTCTGCCCTCGTGATCCAGTAGTTATTTAACTCTCTTTTTCTCAGCTTCTTTATTTTCCATCATTTGGTCTTCTATATCACTAATTCCCTCTTCTGCCTCATATATCCTAGCAGTTAGAGCCTCCATTTTTGATTGCACCTCATTAATAGCCTTTTTGATTTCAACTTGGTTAGATTTTAGTTCTCTTATTTCTCCAGAAAGGGTTTCTCTAATATCTTCCACGTTTTTTTCAAGCCCAGCTAGTATCTTTAAAATCATCATTCTGAAATCTAGTTCTGACATCTTACTAATGTCTATATTGAGTAGGTGCCTGGCAGTCGGTACTGCCTCTTGTTCTTTTTGTTGAGGTGATATTTTCCGTCTTGTCATTTTGTCCAGAGGAGAATAGATGAATGAGATAACAAAATGCAACAGGGTAACAATGTTCCCAGAAAATATACACTTAACAAATCAGAAAAAACCTGAAACCAGGGGAAAAGAAAGGGAAAGAGAGAAAAAAGAAAAAAAAAAAGAAAAAGAAAAAGATAAAAACAAAAACAAAACAAAACAAAAAAACAGAATATGATCAAATATGATCAGTCTGGTGCATAGATCCATGCCACACACTAGATTTTGGGTGTGTTTTGGTCTTTTAGGAGAAAGTGCCTCCCAAAATTTAAAAAAAAGAAAAACTTATATATGTACAAAAATAAGGGTTAATACAATGAAGGGATGGAATATGAATGTAAAGATGAAAATTATAAAAGATTTTATAAATGGAATTGATAGATAAGAAGTTGGTTGAAAAAAGAAAGAAGAGGATTTAAAAAAAAAGGGAGAGAATGTGATCAGGCAGGAGACTAGAACAAAGGCATACACTGGAGATTTAGGGTATATTTTGATCTGTTAGAAGAATCTGTGTCTCAAAATTTTAAAGAGAGAACAACTTATATATATATAGGTTAACTACTATGAAGGGATAGAATATGACTCTAAAAATGAAAAATAAAAAAGATTTTTAAAAAAAGGGATTGATGTTAGCTGAAAAATGGAAAAAGAAAAATTAAAAAAAAAAAGAAAAAGAAAATTTAAAAAATTAACTTTGAAAGGCTAAAGAACCATGGGAAAAAAGCCATGAATTCTATGTGCAGTATTCCCCTAGCACTGGAGTTCTGCTGTTCTCATTGATCGGTAAACTTGGTCTTGGCTGGGTGTTCTTGCTGCTTTTCTGGGGGAGGGGCCTGTTGCCGTGGTTCCCAAATGTCTTTACTGGAGGTGGAATTGTCCTGCCCTTGCCAGGTCCGGGCTAAGTAATCTGTTCGGGTTTGCTCTCGGGAGCTTTTGTTCCCTGCAAGCTTTCCGTACAGATTTGGAGGAGGAAGAGTGAAAATGGTGGCCTCCCAATCTCCACCCAAGAGGAGGCAAGAGCTCAGGGCCCCACTCCTCAGTGCACCCCCTGAGAAAATTAGTCAGTCACTCCCATCCCCTGGTCTCCAGCGGCACTCCGTGCTCACCCGGCCTGTCACTGAGCATTTCTATCTCTGGCACACGACCTCACGTGGAGTCTCCAAACCCAGCAGATTCCTGTGGTGTGCTCCTGCGCTGCTCCTCCCCGGGGAGGAAGGGGAATCTCCCCGGATCTGCCACTTGTTGGGTCCCTGCTGGAAGAGCAGTGGCCTGACTGTGCCGCGGATCACAGTTTATGGCAACCCCGAGCTGAGAGCCCACTCCTCGGCTCCGTCTCTGCAGCTGGCTTCCCTGCTGATACCTGGGAGCTCTGCCGCACTCAGGCACCCCCAGTCTTCCTGTGACCCTGATGGTCCTGCGACTACTCTGTCCCAGCGAGGGTTCCATCCCCTGCTTAGCCACTGGAGCGACATTCCTCAACAGAGCTGACTTCTAAAAGTTCTGATTTTGTGCTAAGCTGCTCTATCACTTGCCAGAAGCGGCCACTGACGGCCCCCTCCCCCACTGTCTATCCTCCCGAATATCACCTCAGATTCACTTCTCCCCACGTCCTACCTTCCAGAAAGTGGTTGCTTTTCTGTTCAGAGAGCTGTTGCTATTCTTTTCTTCGATATCCTCTTGAGTTCATAGGTGTTCAGAATGGTTTGATCCTTATCCAGCTGAATTCCTGGGACCAGACGAAATCCAGGTCTCCTACTCCTCCGCCATCTTGCTCCTCCCCACAGCAACTTTTTCAAGACATGCCTCCAAAGGCAAGGGAAACAAAAGCGAAAATGAACTTTTGGGACTTCATCAAGATTAAAAGTTTCTGCACAGCAAAGGGAACAGTCAACAAGACAAAGAGGCAACCCATGGAATGGGAGAAGATATTTGCAAATGACAGTACAGATAAAGGGCTGGTATCCAAGATCTATAAAGAACTTCTCAAACTCAACACCCGAAACCAAATAATCCAGTCAAGAAATGGGCAAAAGACATAACAGACACTTCTCCAAAGAAGACATACAAATGGTTAACAGAGACATGAAAAAATGTTCATCATCACTAGCCATCAGGGAAATTCAAATCACAACCACATTGAGATACCACCTTACACCAGTCAAAATGGCAAAAATTGACAAGGCAAGAAACGACAAATGTTGGAGAGGTTGTGGACAAAGGGGAACCCTCTTACACTGTTGGTGGGAATGCAAGTTGATACAGCCACTTTGGAAAACAGTGTGGAGTTTCCTCACAAGTTAAAAAAAAGAGCTACCCTATGACCCAGCAATTGCTTACTGGGTATTTACCCCAAAGATACAGATGTAGTGAAAAGAAAGGCCACATGCACCCAAGGTTCATAACAGCAATGTCCATAATAGCCAAACTGTGGAAGGAGCTGAGATGTCCTTCAACAGATGAATGGATAAAGAAGATGTGGTCCATATATACAATGGAATATTACTCAACCGTCAGAAGGGATGAATACCCAACTTTTGCATCAACATGGATGGAACTGGAGGAGATTATGCTAAGTGAAATAAGTCAAACCGAGAAAGTCAATTATCATATGGTTTCACTTATTTGTGGAACATAAGGAATAGCATGGAGCACATTAGGAGAAGGAAGGGAAAAATGAAGGTGGGGGGAATCAGAGGAGGAGAAGAACCGTGAGAGACGATGGACTCTGGGAAACAAACTGAGGGGTTTAGAGAGGATGGGGTGGGAGGATGGGTTAGCCTGGTGATGGGTATTAAGGAGGGCACGTATTGCATGGAGCACTGGGTGTTATACACAAACAATGAATCATGAAACACTACATCAAAAACTAATGATGTACTCTATGGTGACTAATATAACATAATAAAAAAATAACATAATAAAAAAAAAAAAAAAAGATAAACCACCACAGTTAAACTGCTAAAAAAAAAAAAAAGGCTGATAGAAGGGGAAGAATGGGGTGGTAGAATAGGTCCCATTTTAGGGACACGGGGAGAGTGACCGGCCAATAGAGTGCTGCCTGCACAGGTGAGGGGAACACAGATAGCTGGGTGCTTTGGGGTCCTGGGGAGGCAGAGCTGAAACTGCAAATGCCCCAGAGATCAAACCGGGCATGGCCATGCAGACCTCACCATGGGGCAGTGTGTGGCCATCAGTGATTTTTTTTTTTTATTATGTTATGTTAGTCACCATACAATACATCATTAGTTTTTGTTGTGGTGTTCCACAGTTCATTGTTTTCATATAACACCCAGTGCTCCATGCAGTATGTGCCCTCCTTAATACCCACCACCAGGCTAACTCATCCCCCCACCACCCTCCCCTCTAAAACCCTGTTTGTTTCCCAGAATCCATAGTCTCAGTGATTTTTAAGCAGAGTCTGACATGCAATTCAAGACGTTTCTGTGGCTGCAGGGAGGGCAGGGAATCTGCAGCCAGAAGCCAGACGTGAGCTGCTGCAGGAGCTCAGGAGTGGGGTGTTTTTTGTTTGCATCAGGGACTGTCTCATATTTCCTTCAACTTTAAACACATACAGTTAGAAGTACTTGTAAAAATCATAACCTCAAACTGTAGAAATCAAAATCTTGTAAGGACAGGTTATTCTCAACTGCCTAATCTTGTAAAAATTTACCCAAGTATTTCAACTTTGCTAGAGTTTTTAATTCAGTATTTGAAAATTGAATTTTGTGTTTTAAAGAACTATTCTTAAACCCCTCAGAATTAACGAAGATTTTTCACTTAGAGAACCCTAAGGAGTATGTTAATAAGTGTTTGGAAGTCTTCTGTTTGATAACAAAAGCTGCATTTCCAAAGATACAAGAAATCCTAGAGTCTCCTTTGCAACAGCAGGGTCTGCAGTGTCTCTCTCTGTGCTCACAGCCCATGTCTCATCATTAATAGGCTTTGCCCATCCCAAGCTCATACCAGTCATGCTTCCAGAAAACTGAAGGAGGATGTTCAAGCATCGTAGATTCACAGGACATCAAGCTGGCGTTTTCCTTGCCCTGACTTGATTTAGAGCTTCATTTTAGCTAAAGCATTTGGGACCTCAACCTAACTTGTGTGACCAAGCTCTTTCCACACACCTCAGTGTAGTGGATGCTGTGATGGACCTTCTAGATCTCCCTGCAGGATGAAAGGTCCTAGGTGTACTACAAGCAGATAGTACCTTAGTTAGTGGGAGCATCTTTTTCCAAAGTCACACCCTCTTTCCAGGGCAGTTCATATGCAATTACTGGCTGAGGCAAGGACATAATGGCCTGGACACCTCACCCCAATTTGGGGCAATTCTGAAGGACTATCTCAATTTCAGATATCCCTTGCAATCAATTGAAGCCTTTGTTAACACTGCATCATAGCCAAGTTCTTCCTCAGCTCAGTGCTGCTTCTCGCCCTTCCCTTCTCTGCTGTTGCTCACAGGAATATTTCCTAGTAAATTCTCTGTATGCTAATCTTCTCTTAGTCTGCTTTCCTGGGAACATATCCTGTGATAATTGATGCCAGGAATGGTCTAAGAAAGAAGATACCAAGGAGATATTTGGAATTCAGGTCCCTTCCAACGCAGCTGGCAATGAAACCCCCACCTAGATCACAGATTGTCCCTGGTATATAGCTGGGCATTTGTTAAAACTTTCACCCTTGATGAACTGGAATGGCATTGCAGCGGCAGGAAATATAAGAGCAGGGGCTATACATTTGCAAAACGTGATTGGAAATAGTATACACTATACACTATCTAGTGTATAGTGAAATTGGGTGGCTGTTGCTAAATATTATTGATAATTTGGAAAAATGAGAGAAGTCTGAGTGTGGTTAATCAGCAATTATAAGCTGGAATGCCTGGGTGGCTCAGTCAGTTAAGCGTCTGCCTTCGGCTCAGGTCATGATCCCAGGGTCCTGGGATGGAGTCTTGCATCCGGCTCCTTGCTCAGTGAGAGCCTGCTTCTCCCTCTGCCTGCTGCTCCCCCTGCTTGTGCTCTCTCTCTCTCTGACAAATAAATGAATAAAATCTTTAAACAATCAGCAATTATAATCTTAATGTGGGATGTAGAGGTAGTATGGTAGCACACAAGGAGTCTTTCACTTCCTGTAGCTAGAGGACAAATAAAGCTGTGGACCAAACCCAGGTCTTAATCAGGAGAGTAACAGAGCTCCAAAAATCATGAAAATTTCAACCTAAGCAAGTGTGCTTTGGCAAAATCATTGTTCTTTTGGGAAAGAACGGGACACTGATATGTGGGATGGGGCATCTGAGTTGATGAATCTAAGGATCTTGCATATTTAGATTTCTGTGATCCCTTTGTGTCTGCTGCAGTGGCTCATACTTCCCTGTTAAGGGGTAGTACTCCCACCTTTCCTGAAGATAATGCAGGGATCTCTCCACTTGAGGACAACCTGGGATGACTCCTTAGGATCTGTCCCTAACTCCCCTTCAGGCCACAAGGTCAGTGACCAGGATTAAATTTTAACAGAACCTAGCTGGAGTCATGCTAAGCCTGAGAAGGGAGAAAAGACAACGTATTCCAGAGGAGTTGCAGAACCTAGTCAATGTCTACTGGTAGGAGCTGTACATATAAAAGGACTGGATTTTGAGTGTGCTCAATCAAGGGGACAAGAATGGCAAAAAATTTTATATGTGTTATGTCTCCATTAGGTAGAATACATTGGTCTATGAACCAAGAGGTGGAAGGAGAAGTACCACTCAGTGTGAGTCCCTGTGATTCCCTTGGGGAATTTTTGCTTCTTGAATGCAAAATTCTGGATTCTAAGTGTTTAGACATGTTAATTGCCAAAGGTGAAACCCTTCCAATCAGAGAGATATAGCAAGATTCTCACTGAACCACAGGCTATGGCTACTACCTGGATACTGTAAATACCTCTGGCCCAGGGAAGAACAGGAAACAGGAAGAGTCACCATCTTGGAAGGGATGATCAATGATCATCAAGAGGAGAAAGGGATACTATTATATGGGGGCGTGGAAGAATGTGTTTGGTGTGCAAATATGCACTTGGGCACCTTTTGGTACACCTTTGCCCAATTTTGATGGCAAAAAGACAAAGGCAGCAGCCTGGCCTAAGAACATGGTTGTGACTAGGGACTCAGGTTCTTTAGGAATGTGCTTGCCAATCATGTCACAAGATAAACCACTGAGACAGGCCGAGGTATTATTTGAGGATGAAGGGAATCCAGAATCGACAGTAAATGGGGGAGACAATCAGTATCTCTTATGATTTCAAGACCAGCTGTACTAGCAGGGGCCATGTTTTTTCCTTTTCTAAGTTTCCCTTAGGAAAAGATGACCCCTGGGATCCTTCAGTAGCTTCTCCCAGAATTTATTTATAATTAATTAATTAATTAATTTAAAATTCAAGTATAATTAACACAGTGTTATATTAGTTTCAGGTGTACAATATAATGATTCATCAATTCATTACATTATTCAGTGCTCATCATGATGAGTGTACTTTTTTTTTTTTTTTTAAGATTTTATTTATTTATTTGACAGAGAGAGACACAGCGAGAGAGGGAACACAAGCAGGGGGAGTGAGAGGGAGAAGCACACTACTCATGGAGCAGGGAGCCCGATGTGGGGCTTGATCCCAGGACCCTGGGATCATGACCTGAGCCGAAGCCAGATGCTTAATGACTGAGCCACCCAGGCGCCCCTGATGAATGTACTCTTAATCCCCTGCACCTGTCTCACCTATCCCCTCACCCACCTTCCCTCTGGTAACCATCAGTTTGTTTTCTATAGTTAAGAGTCTGCTTTTTTGTTTGTTTCTTTTTTTCTTTGTTAATTTATTTTGTTTCTTAAATTCCACATATGAGTGAAACCAAATGGGATTTCTCTTTCTCTGATTAATTTATTTCACTTAGCATTATACCCTCTAGGTTCATCCATGTTGTTGCAAATGGCAAGACTTCATTCTTTTTTTATGACTGAGTAATATTCCATTGTGTGTGTGTATATATATATATATATATATATATACACATATATACCACATCTTCTTAATCCATTCATCTATGTGGATACTTGGGTTGCTTCCATAATTTGGCTATTGTAAATAATACTGCAAGAAACATAGCGGTGTGTATATCTTTTTGAATTAGTATTTTTGTTTTCTTTGGGTAATTACTCAGTAGTGGAATTATTGGATCATCTGGTAATTCTATTTTTAATTTTTTTAGGAACTTCCTATTTTCCACAGTGGCTGCACCAGTTTGCATTCCCACCAACAATACATGAGGGTTCTTTTTTCTCCACATCCTGGCCAACATTTGTTGTTACTTGTGTTTTTGATCTTAGCTATTCTGACAGGTGTGAAGTCATATCTCATTGTGATTTTGATTTGCATTTCCCTCATGATTAGTGATGTTGAACATGCTTTCATGTGTCTGTTGGGCATCTATATGTCTTCTTTGGAAAAATGTCTACTCATGTCTTCCCACTTTAAAATGAATTATTTGTTTTCTGGTGTTGAGTTGTGCAAGTTCTTTATATATTTTGGATATTAACCCCTTATTGGATGTATTATTTGCAAGTATCTTCTCTCATTTGGTGGGTTGTCCTCTTGTTTTATTGATGGTTACCTTTGCTGTGCAAAAGTGTTTTATTTTGGTGTAGCCCCAATAGATTAATTTTACTTTTGTTTCCCTTGTCAAAGGAGACAAATCTAGGAAAATGTTTCTATGGATGATGTCAAAGGGATTACTGCCTGTGTTTTCTGCTAAGAATTTTATGGTGTCAGGTCTCACATTTAGATCTTTAATCCATTTTGAGTTTATTTTTGTGTATGGTTGTCCAGTTTCATTCTTTTGCATGTAGCATTCCAGTTTTCCCAACACCATTTATTGAAGAGACTGTCTTTTCTCCATTGTATGTTCTTACCTCCTTTGTCATAGATCAATTGATCATATAAGCATGGGTTAATTTCTGGGCTCTCAAACCTGTTCTGTTGATCTGTGTGTGTATTTTTGTATCAGTATCATACTGTTTTGATTACTATAGCTTTGCAGTATATCTTGAAACCTGGAATTGTGATACCTCCCAGAATTTATTTAAAGAATTGGACTTGAGTGCTGCAAGGGGGTGGGGAGGTGGAGGGACTCCAGTGGACACTGGGTTATCTGTCAGGACTGAAGGTCTTATTTTCCCAGATTCTGGGAGTGCTTCCAGCAGAAGTTCCTGTTAGCCTTCTTTGGGAAGTGCCTAAATGGAAAGAGTTGCTTGGTCCAAGGTTATTCCTATTATGGGCCAGCCCATGTCTAATGACTCATTGAAGCAAGGCTATAGAGGCCCCCACGTGAAACACTGCAGAAGAGCTAACCTATTTAGGATTCCTTATAATATCAGCTGAGGATTTTTTTGAAACTGCATCACAATCCAACCTCTCCCTCTGCTTAATTCTGCCTCTTTCCTTTCCCTGACACAGATATTGTTCCCTGAAATATTCCTAATAAATTATTTGAGTATAGGTGACACACAATATTGTGTTAGTTTCAGGTATACAATTTAGTGACTTGACAAGTTTATACATTATGATATGCTCACCACAGTATAGATACCATCTGTCCCATTACATTGCTTTTACAATATCGTTGACTAAATTCCTTATGCTCTGCTTTTTATTCCTACTCATTCCATAACTGGAGACCTGTATCTCCTTCTCTTCACCCATTTTGCCCACCCCCCCACTTGCCTCCTCTTTGGCAACCATCAGTTTGTTCTCTGCATTTATAGTTCTGATTTGCTTTTTGTTTATTCATTTTTTAAAAAAAATTCCATTTATGAGTGGAATCATATGGCCTTTTCTTTCTCAGTCTGACTTATTTCACTTAGCATAATCTCTCTAGGTCCATCCATGGTCTCAAATGGCACAATCTCATCCTTTTTTATGGTTGCATAATATTCTGTCATGTATATATACCACCTTTCCATTATCCATTTGTCTATTGATGGACACCTAATAATTTTTTTATGCTAATCTTCATCACTACCTCCTAATGAAACCAACCTACAACACCAAATCAATCTAATGGCTGGACCCTTATATTATTTCTCTGGATTTTTGTCCTTAGCTGGTATCATGTCTTGGCCTTTGAGCTTCTTGAAAATTTGGGAATCCATATTTCTGTGGTCAGCTCCAATGATAAACACCTTTGTTTCTTATTTGACCACAACTACCTGGACTTGATCTTCTATATTAGTCAAAAGCACATATCCTCCCACCATGCTCCATCATCTTTGAAGAGTATTTCTCATTCTCTTTAGCTCATTTCCGGTCCTCCCAAAGCAGTCCTCTTCAGGCTTCGGCCTGTTTATTTACTTCTGGGATCTCCTTTTGTGATTCAGCCTGCTTCACCTATCTTCTGTTTCTGCTTTGATCTTAGAATCTGAGGCTTGGATGTTAGTAGAGTGAAGATTAACTTCTTTTCTCTCAGAGGCCATATGGATTCTGGTGTTTAGGATGAGGCTAGGGAAATGTCACCACATGGAAATAGACAAGTCTCCCTAAGAAGTTAGCCATCTGCAGGAACCTCCACAGAAATAGCCTTTACTACATGGTGATTTGCAGACTGACAGTGTTAAGGAAACAGGAAACAACCCTTTAAACTGTAATCATCACAAAACAAGCTATAATTTTGGGAATTGACACGTGGAAAGGTGTTATATGCTAACAATTACAATCAGGAAACTGGTGGTCAGAATGGAATGAAAGCAAAGGAGTCCCTTGGAAGAAAGGCTCTTTAGACAGGATTTGGTCCCTGCAGAAAATTGCATGGCTGACACATCCAGCCAGGAAAAGCTCATTATCAATGTTTAACTTATTATTATGTTTAATGCCAGCATCTGTTCCCTGGTCTCCTTTGTGGTCATATCCTGAAGAGAAAGTATCCTGTTCAGAGTACCAGTTTCACCTTCCAGGGCAGATAGATATGAGATATTATGAATATATTATAACTCTATGAAGCTGAAGTTGACTTCAGAATACAAATTTTATGTGCTAAACTAATGAGTAAATTTTCTTTCTTTGGACTTCATAAAAAAGTGTAATCTCCATGCTATATTTGCAGCACCTAGAAAGTACCTGATGCATAGTAAGAACTTAACAATTACACTGCTATTTGAATCCCTTCCAACATATGCCTCTGTGAGAAGCTCACTTTAAACACTTTAAAAAGTTATAAATAGGTTAAAAGTAAAAGGATGGAAAAGATATACCATGTATATACTAACAGCAAAAACAAAATAGCTTGGGTGGCTATGTCAACATCAGACAACATCAACTTTAGAGCTTAGGAAATTAACAGAAATAAAGAAATACATTACATAGTGACAAAAGAGTCAATCCATCAAAAAGACATAACATTTCTAAATGTGTATGGCCTTTATAAAGTGTTTCAAAAGACATGAAGTGAAAGTCGATAGAACTGAAAGGCAAAACAGACAGATTAGATTCATAGAGTTGAAGACTTTCATCCCATTTTCTAAATAATCAATAGAAAGAGTAGAGAGAAAATCAGTAAAGAGGTGATAAACTTAGATCTAATTGAGATTTATAAACCACCCACCGAAAGCAGAATACACATTCTTTTCAAGTTCAAATGAGCACTTATCAAGAGTTACCATATCCTGCATCATGGAACAAAGTGTAAAAATTTTTGAAGAGTTAAAATCTTAAAAATTTTGTTTTCTACTTGTAATGGAACTAATCAAGAAATAGTCAACAGAAAGTTAGCTGAAAAATCTCTCAATATTTGAAAAGTAAACAGCACACAATTATTAAGCCCAAGGACCAAAGAGGAAATCTCAAGGAAGATCAGAAAATATTTTGACAGAACAAAAATGAAAATACAAAATAGCAAAATTTTCAAGATACAGCTAAAACAGTTCTTTAGAGGGAAATTTTTAGCATTAAAAGTTAATGTTTTAGTTTGCCAGGGCTACCATAACAAAGTAGTACAAACTGAGTGGCTTAGACAACATTTATTATCTCACAGTTCTGAAGACTAGAAGTATGGAATCAAGATGTTGGCAAGGTTGGTTCTTTCTGAGGGCTGTGAGGGAAGAATCTTTCCTAGGTTTCTCTCCTTGGCCTGTAGATGGTCATGTTTGTGTTCACATGGTATTCTCCCTGTATGCACGAGTGCATCCAAATTTCTCCTTCTGATAAGGGAACCATCATATTGGATTAGGGACCCAACCTACTTCAGAATGATCTCATTCTAATTTAATTACATCCGCAAAGACTTTATTTCCAAGTGAGGTCACACTCTCAGCTACTGGGGGGTTAGAACTTCAGTATATGAAATTAGGGGGGACACAGTTCAATTCATGACAACTTATATTATAAAAGACCTTTTTTTTCTTCTTCTTTTTTTTAGAGAGAGAGAGAACACACAAGCAGTCGGGAGGGGGTAGAGGAAGAGGGAGAGAGAGAATCTTAAACAGGCTCCAAGTTCAGTGCAGAGACAAACATGGGGCTTGTTCTCAAAACCCTAAGATCATGACCTGAGCTGAAATCAAGAGTCTGACACTTAACCAATCGAGCAATCCAGGCACCTTGACCTTACTTCTTTTATAAGAAAAAAATCAACAATCTAATTTTTTACCTCAAGAAAGTAGAAAAAGAAAAAAGGGAGAGGACAGCAATGATATAGGTAAGAGCAGAAGTCAGAATAAAAACAGAATAACAATACAGAAAATCAATGAAACCAAAATCTTATTTTTGAAATGGCCAATGAAATTGTTATAGCTCTAGACAGACTCACAAAGGAAAAGAGAATATGCAAAAAAAAAAAAAGAAAAAAAAAAAAAAAAGAAAATGGAAAAAAAAAAAAAAGAAAAAAAAAAAAAGAATGAGAAGGGATCTCAATAGAGAACTCACAGGCATTGAATGGGTAATGAGAAAATATTAAAATATTAATAAGAAACTAATAATAAGGAAATATCACAAATGTTAGAAAATATTAGAATTCCAATCACATAAATTTGATGATTTCAATGAAATGGAGTAATTCCTTGAAAACCACAAACTACTCAAACTCACCAAGAATAGATAACCTGAATAAAACTATATCTATTGAAGAAATTGAATTCATAGTAAAAAAAAAAAATCTCCCAAAAGGAAACTCCAGGCCCAGATAGTTTCACAGGCAGAGAAGAAAAGGCAACGTCTGGAAGATTGGTAAGGAGGTCCCCAAGGTAGGAGAACTTTATTAATTTGTCTGCCCCCATGGTTTACCCCTTCAGGCTTTGCAGCACTGGAGTCACTGGAGAAGCCCTATAGTTTTGACCCCCTGGTGGGAGAGAAGGAGGATTTATTCATCCAGAGAACTAACTCCTGTTTCTAAACCATTGTAGATACTAAGGACCTCAGAATTCCTTTCTCAGGCATTCCTGAGTGTCCTTCCAAGAGTCTACCTGGGCCTTTTTCTGAGTGTACCCCTATGCTCAAGAGTTGTTTTCAGGGGCACCTGGGTGGCTCAGTCATTTAAGCATCTGACTTTGGCTCAGGTCGTAATCTCAGGGTCTGGAATTGAGCCCCGTGTGGGGCTCCATGCTCAGCGGGAAGTCTGCTTATCCCTCTCCTTCTCCCTCTGCCCCTCTTCCTGCTCATGCTCTCTGTCTCTCTATCTCAAATAAATAAATAAATAAATAAATAAACAAACAAATAAAATCTTAAAAACGGTTGTTTTCAGAAAGCATAGACTGCGTTGGACAGTCTTAGAAGATTCCTAGAGAAATCCACACAGTGTGCAGGAAGACCTTTGCAGAACAGAGAGGAGAGGGGTGAGAGGAGGGAAGGGTGGCTTCAGGTGGGGCCAGAGGCTGAGGGGCTGGCTCTCTTCTTTGCACTGCCATGTTCTAGTGGGAATTTGCAAGGAGTTTGAGCATTATAAACTTGAACCTGAATATCATAAAGTCATATTTTTTTATGATGGAAAGATAAAAAGCTTGTTATTCAGGCTTTTGTTAGCTTGATGTATAACTGTTCAATACCTGGACATGTGGTAAATAGGATTCATTTGTGCTCTTATGCTGAGCCCCTCAGTGTAAGTACTGGGGGGGTGCTGTTTACTGCCATATTCTGAGCACCTAGAACAATGTTTGGCACAGAGCACACAGTCAATAATAATTTTGAATTAATGAATGTGTAGATGAATAGATGAGTTAGTCCTCACCACATGCCTGAAAAGATCCTAGGTGAGAAGAAAGTGGTAATGGTAAATCATTGACACAATGGTGGATAGTTAGAGCATGATTTGAGGAAAAAAGTCCTTTATGAGATTAGACATAAGCAGTGTGTTATTATCTGCTCTGCTGGCCTGTGCGGAAGTGGTCTGAGAGCATATCTCAGATGAGCATCCTGATCCCTGATGGGCTGTCACATGCTGTGTTTCAAGAATACTAGCCTTAGCCCTTTCATTGGAACTCATTAAGTCTCCACTGTGGGTCCCAGTCATGAGATGATGCAGTGGTGACTCAGATGGTTTCTCCATCCTCCGGGACCTTACTCAGTATTTGTCATGTTTGCCAGGGAGAACTTTGATTCAAGAATGATTTCTGAACTTTTAAGAATCTCAGCTCTGAAATAACTGATGGTATTCTTAGAAGAAAATTAATTTGAGAACATAGCGTGAGAAATTATAGTGGTAGAACATGTTTGCCTCATACTGATAAAAATTCTCCATTTACTATTTGAATTTAATTGAAACAGCTTCTTAAAAAATTTTCCAAGCTTGTTATGTTCCTGTAACACAAAGTCATGGTTATTACTCAACTTCATGATGAATTATTTTCAGCCATTTTTATCAGGGAGAAAATATAGCAAACAAGC
This sequence comes from Phoca vitulina, assembly GCF_004348235.1. NCBI lineage: Eukaryota > Metazoa > Chordata > Mammalia > Carnivora > Phocidae > Phoca > Phoca vitulina. The sequence goes on from NW_022589713.1 coordinate 47,667,907, forward strand.
AATTCAATTATTTAAAAGAACATTGGAGCAATTAAACTTTTCCTACAAATACCACGTGAGTAAAGCAGAAGGACAGAAAGTAATGTATTAACTGTTTGCCATTCAAATGGCTCATTGAGTCTCCAACAATCATATGCTACAAATAGGATATTTATATCACATGCAAATTTAGTGCCTAGAAAAGCATCAATAGTAAACTTTCACATGACTCATTGGCTTATGGTCTTTAATGATTAAGCCACAAAGGAATAATTACTTCAACAATACCTCATTTATCTTCTCTGTAACTTCCTCCTTAGTTCTGTTAATTCTATTATTAAATAAATGGCAATATCCACCATTTCTTTTAAAATGTAACTAACTGCTAAATAGAGAACAGTAAGGTAAAATAAAATATATTTATAAATGTGCGATTGTTTGCTTTGCTTTTGAGTTGAAAACTTGTCTCTAAAATAAGACAAGCAGACACAGGATATTGAATCCAGAATAAAATAATATTTAATGTTTATTTACTATAACGTACACAGTACAGAGCTATAGAATTGTTATTATTTGATTAAGGCCTTTTGCCTTGACTAGATATGTTTATAATAGGAAATTGAAAAACCCATTTAGATTTCAAATGCATTCCTATAACCATCCTACCATCAACATGAAAATATGAAGAATACAATTTACAAAGTGTTAAATACACTAGTACACTGGTACACAAGGATAGTTGCACTAAAGGTCCCTGGAGGAAAAAAAAATTCATATAAAATTGTCTTCTAATATTAAATGTAATCAGTGGCTTAATTAATGAATTAGATAATTTTCCTAATGTAATTATTATCCAGATATTGGTCTTTAGTTCACTATGTGCCCTCTGTGTGTGTGTATGTATGTGTGCTGCTTATTGTGATGGTATTATATGAATACATTCATTACTATATCCTTAAGAGACACTAAACACATTTTTAATTTTTTTCTCCTAGTGATAATCTGTTTTTCTTCATGTTCTGCTTCCTTATCTTTAAATTTGCCTACTGCATTTTTAATTTATATCATTTTTGTCTCTAATAGTTCTTTTTTCTCTGTAGTCTTCTTTTTATTACATCTACTTGCAATATAACAGAAGCAGTATTTTTCCTGTCGTTTGAGGATATTAATTTTTCTATGTTTCCCTCTACCCATAACATTGTCTATTGATCTTCTGTGTTCCTTAATCTATTTTTAAATTTTTTTCTCTGACCTCCATGTTAAATGTTTTTTTTCAAATGGTTGGTAATTCTTGGTTCTTAGAAACACATTAAACTAATATTGGGTAACTCACTCTGTGTGTTTTGAGGGGGTGTGGTGGTGGTGGAATGGTACCGTTTGCCAAGTGATGCATTTCATTGTAAATTGATCAGGCAGAGGAATGTTTATTTATGGGACAACCAAAGGTTGATGGCTGTAGGTCTTGTAGATTTTTTATCTTGAGCTGGCTAGTTTCCCCAGAGAGGAAACTTCAATCTCTTATTTGAATATGTTATATAAAGTTGACTTCCAAGGTTTGGGAATTGAACAGGGAAAAGAAGCCAGGGGCTCACTGTTGAAAGCAGGCCAGCTGTCACTTAATCTCTTGTTTTCAGTATTGTGTTGTTACCCAAACCTTCCTTGTGCCTCATATTCTCAAGGCCCAACCTTTTTTTCAGTTAAGATTGAGAGAGTAAATAGGGTTCTTCCAGGGAGAGGAAGGTCAAGTAACTCAGCTTTGTAGGAAGGATAAGGAGATCCAGATTTCACATTGCTCCTTAGTCAAATTTTCAATAAAGTTTACTGTTTTCCACTTCCATCTAGCTCCCCTGATTTCAGAAGTACCTAATGCAACAAATTTGTATGCATTTGGGTGTGGAATAGGCCTGTGGCAGGAGTCACCTTGCTGTTTTTTTTATTTTCCCACCACCAGCAGCAGCTCAAGTTGTATTTAGCCTTCTCTGCTCTGTCAGTCAAGGTACTTCTTATTTATCCTCCATTTTCTTTTCCTGTTCTTTCTCTCTCCCCAACCTCACTTTGTGGATTTCTGTCATTTTGATGGGATTTAAAAATCATTACAAATAATGATAGTAGTATTGGTTATGTGCCACTTTCTAAAATCTCCCACTGAAGGGAGTTACCAGGAGTTGGAAAAAGACCACAACAAAGAAAGTGTGTTAGTCTGTTCAGGTGGCAATAATAAAATGCCACAGACTGGGTGGCTTATCAACAACAGAAACCAATTTCTCACAGTTCTGGAGGTTGGAAGTCCAAGATCAGGCTGCCAGCATGGTCAGGTACCGGTGAAGACCCTCTTGTGGGTTGTAGACTACAGATTTCTTGCCATGTCCTCACCTGGTGGAAGGGCTGGGGAGCTCTGGGGAGTCTTTTTTGTAAAGGCACTGATCCCATTCACGAGGCTCCACCCTCATGGCCTCAGCACCTCCCAAAAGTCCCACCTCCTAACACCATCACAGTGGGCATTAGAATTTCATCATACCAATTTTGGGGAGACACAAATATTCAGATCCAAGTAGAAGGGTAGTGGATTGTATGGTCTGATGGCATGTGCATTTAAAGAGATTCTCCTGTGGGTCTCAGGAGAAAAGAAGAGAAATAGTTCAGCAATAAGCATTAAGGATGGCATCTAACCCTCCCAAGGCACTTGGGTTATAAGAGAGTAGCCATCAGTCAGAGGGTCCCTAAAGAAACAGTCTCCTTAGAGTGATTCAAGTGTTGGTGAGTTTCAAAGGTGAAGGAAATCTAAAAGAAGAGATTGAGGAACTAGGGAATTTTGTTAGTGCTGGATGGAGTATTCCAGAGAGTATGAAGGAAAGGTTTGAGAGCTAGGCAAGGAGTGAAAATTTGTGTCAGGTTATGGAGCCCTATGAGGAAAATGTCATACTGTTAATGATGACATCAGTGGCTTGGACACCTTGTGGTGACTGAGATCATGAGGGGTGTAGGAATCAAAGGGTCTGTCCTTGTGGCCTAAGGGAAAGGTGAGTTGTCAGTTCTAAGTTCGGTATCCTTCTCACACCTGGTCTCTTGTGCCACTGTGATTGATGGGACAGGTAGCATGGCTACAAGGACTGAACCAAGACCAACAGGACCCTGGAAGGTCCCTTGCATCAGGTCCCTATTGACCTCCTTTATTGACTGAAGTAAGTGGTGGTGTTTTTCCTAGCTGACCACATTCTCTGAGGCCTCCATCCACTCAACTGTGGCCTGGATCTGCCATTAATGATGTGCGTGGGCCTCATTTCCCTCACATACAAAAGGAGGGCATTGGCCTACTTCAGTGCTTCTCAAATTTTTCCTAGAGAAGTTTTCTCATACATCTCCTAGAGAAGCCTGTGAAGGTGGCCTGAATAAACTTAGCATTTATTACATTTTAGCTTCACATTCGATACGAAGTTTAAGTGGGAAATAATACTAGCCCATGTGGTGTGATCATTTCTTGACATATTAATTGGATTTTACATTTTCTGCTGCAGGAACCATGTCAAATTAGAGCTATGTGTGTGGCATTCCCTGCATTTTCTTTCTTCTGTTTCAGAGAAATTGCCAGATCCTTAATTTTTCTGCCTTTTTTTATTTTTTCAGAGTATAAGGAAGACAGAAGCTGATGAATGTTAACCGTCCTACCTATCTGTGAAAATCAGAACTCATGGAGCAGTCTGTTCTAGGTATGGGATTAGATAATGTAGAGGGATAGATGCATGGGCCGGGAGAGGGGGGTATTTCCCCTCAGTCTGGGAGGAGGACAGGGTTTGGGGCCTGTGTATAGTTTAGATTTCGGGTCCACCCCTGGCTGCACCCAGAAGAGTATATGGTACACATCAAGGGCTTTACCCTTGGTCTGGGGGCTCCAGCATCAGGGAGATTTTCCCATGTCTGGTGTTAGCTCTGTTGTAGAATATTTGATGGTTTTAAGAGATCCCAGATCATTGAACAAAAAAGGATATCAGCAGTGACTGTGATGGAATGAAGATAAGACAATCCTTATCCCATTTGGGGAACTTCATGGAGGACTCCAGATTCTTGAATGATCCCAGAGGGAACCCGACCAGCTGTCACTTAGATTCACTTTTGTGTCAGCCTTGCAGGGACTACTGAGTCACATTTGGCTCCCTGACCTTGGTAAACTCTCTTGGTCTCCTTTGCTTCATTGGAGAATTGAGAAAGTAGGACTGCATGATTTTCATGCACACACCCAGCTTTAAAATAAAATGTGATCAGGCAGGCAATCCTACCCAGAAGACTCTTCCTCAAGTCTCCTCTTTGCCACCCACTAAGCCAAGGCCATGCTCTGGAGTAGCACAGCCAGTTTCTGTAGGCCATTGCATTCTAAATGGGAGAGAGTATGCTTTTTGCCAGCCTCTTTTCATGTTCCTTTGCATAGGAGTGTTAGAGAGTTCATTCTGAGCATTAAAATTAAGGAACATTGAGCAATTTCTTTGTTCTTCCTCCTAGCAGAGCCAACTTCAAAAGCACAACAAAATTAGCAAGAAATATGATGTAAAGAACAAATATTATGATGTCTACAAAGCTCAGTAGCATTTTTAAAAATGGGGAAAAACCAAGCCTTTATAAAGATGTAAGAAATTAAAATTAGTAAAGTTTAGTAAACAGATTAAAATATGCATATTTTTCTCAAGCAAATACCCTAAAAGAAAATTTTCACTCCTTTTGAGTGCTTCAAAGTAAATTGTTGTCCAACCCTTAATACTAAATGTATTTATACCTTCAAAGAGAGTAAAAGGAGGCCAAGGGTTAACAAATCCTCATCTTTTCTCCAGTTTGCTCTTTACGGCGTTTCCCCATATAAATCTGAGATATAGCAGTCACTCACCCAAAACACTAAAAATTCACACATCATTAAGCATGTGGAAATTCCTGTAATTATGGGTGTCTTCTGTTCACACTAGTATGTGGGAAAGTTGGGGCTTGAGCCACCATCTTGACATTGACATCATAAGCATACTGTTATGCTAGGTTAACAATGGCATTAAGTCAATATTACATAGCCTAAGGGTAGAGAATTTGGATTCCAGGTTTCCCCAAAACACATAGTTGAATCCAACTCATCTTGGCCAAGTTCCAAAGCTTTACACCAGTGCTTCCTTCAGTGTGTGGTGTGATGGGGACCTTGAGGTCTGGAGAGGGGTTGGAGTTCCTGAATTTCAACTAGGTCTCAGGTGATGTGGATGCTGCTGGTCCACGCACAGCTCTTCGACCAGCAAGGCTTTCTGCTGTACCACGAGTAAGTGTGTAATACACATCCATAACTTTTCAAACATACGTTAAAAATAAAATTCTTTTCCCAAACAATTTCAGTCGAAATATCCATTTACTTCCTGTAATTTGCAACATGAATAATTCTGTGCTAAATAAAAATCTAAATATTATGAGGCTTTTAAGGCGGGAAGGATCGTATCTCATCTAGCAGATGGGATCAGGGGAGCATGACAGAAGAGAGGCAGTCTGCATGGAAGGGTGAGAGGATTTGGATAGGCAAAATGGAGATGCCATTACAGCAGCTAATACAATGACAGTAGCTGGCTGCAGCAGCAAACATCTGCATGGCACTTAGTGTCTGCCAGGCACTGTTCCAAACCTTCTACCCATATGAACTCATTGTGCCCTCCAAACACCTCTGAGCTTCTGTTACATCATTTTAAGGATATAATTGACATCACTGGGGCACGGAGAGGTTAAATGATTATACTTTCCCAAAGTCGCAAAGCTAGGAAGTAAAGAGCTGCAATTTGAATGCAGGCAGGCAGGCTTCAGAGTCTACCTTCTAGAGCACTCTGCTCTACTCCTCTGTAAGATGGAAAATATGGCATGCTTCTGGGGGGCAGGTTAATCCACCCAGGATAGCATGAAGGGTGCACGAAATACAGAGAGCAGGTGGGACTGGAGCCACAGAGCAGTCGGGAAGTTAGTGCAAAAAAGCTAAGAAGTTTGGACTGGATTCAGTAGGTAAAAAAAACCATGAATGCTCAGCTCTGATATTGACTTACTTATTCAAATCTATCAGAATCCCCCAGAAGGTGGTAAAGAATATTTTAAGCACATTGGCGGTCTAAATATTTTTAATATACAATCAACACAGACATTAATTTCAACAGACATGTGTTCAGTTCCTTCCTCTCCCATTTAGTGGTTGTCAGCCATTAAATAAATGGAACTTTGAGGTGGCCATTAAACAGTATGAACATTTTTATCTTTTTATGGTCTACTGAATTCTGCAACACACACACACACACACACACACACACACACACACAAACACAGATTTCCACATTTGGTGGATAGGGCATGTCACTTTGAAGACAGTGCCATAGCTAGACTTCCCAGTGACACTAAATGGCCCTCTGGCTGACACACAGGAAGTCGCGAAGGAGACTAAAGGCAGTGCCTGGCATTGAAGAAGCAATGTTTAGTGTTAATGTTAAATGACTGGCTATTTGAGCAAAGAAGAGTGGCAAGCCATTGCCAGTGTTCGTGTGGGCCTGTTCCCATAGCTGGGGAGAAATGGGATGTCTCTGTTCACTCTGTCCCTTGTCTTTGTGTCACTGACCCTTATCTCTGGCATTCTACCTTGAGTTCTTTTCCTTGGCATCTCAAACTGACATCTGGCCATTTCAGCCCTTCATTAAGAAGTGTGAGTAGAGACTTGAGTCAAATAGAATATTTTAGAGACTCTGGGTCTATTGACTCAAAGAGGCTTCTTCCCTTTTATTTCACCCTGGGTGAATCCTCAGCCGAGGATGTATTCATCCTCCCCGTGAGTACAAGGAGTGCACACAACAAGGGCATGCCCACCCTCTCCTGACCACAGCAAGTGTTTAGAATCCCACACCAAACCTTGCCCTCACTCCAGCCTTACAAACTCTGTTCTCTGATTTTCCTTCCAACTTACCATATCCTCATGATGCCAATGAACACTACCCAGGTATACAGTTGAAGATGCTTTAGCTGTGATGTTTCTCCTGACTGCAATCTCAGACCATTGTCTGGCTTTCGGATGCCAATCCTTCAAGATCCCAGGACACCACTCCTGGGTTAGACTTGCATAAACTCAGCCTCTGCCCCCCACATCACAGGGAGTCAGTTTTTGCAGGGAATAATTTCATAATAACACTACTCAACTGAGTCCTTATAATTTCAGGCACTGTGCTAACAGCTATAAAGACATTATGCTACTTAAGTCTTCAAATAAAATAACTATTATTATCTCTATTTTACAGATGAGAAAGTTTAAGCACATTGTTAAATGAGTGCTTAATAAGTGTTGTTTAATACTATTATACTTATAAGAATACAAAATGATTTTATAACATTGTGATGCTATTTGGTCAAATATATGTAAGAAATTACATTCCACTGTGAAATTCAGGCACATCGATGTATAAATAAAAGTGCTTTAGAAAGGGCTGTGATGGAAATGTACACCAGAGAGCATGATTATGTCACAAAGAGGGTCTAATTCATGCGGTGTGAGCTTCAAACAGAGCATGTACTCTAGGGAAGGAGTCTGAGCCTCAGGAGCATTTGAGAAAGTCTGGGGGCAGCTGGTGTCCTAATAGTCTGGGAGGAATATTGGCATTCAGTGTATGGGGCCAGGGATGCTGCATTCCCATGGTGTCAGGGCAGTATCTCATAACAATAAATTGTCTTATCCAAAATGCCATGTTGTTTAAATGTACTATATATTTAGTGATTTTTAATTTTTTTTTGGTTTGCCTTTTTTGTGAATGACTGAAAGAATCTCCCTGTGTGACTGTGTGTTTGACTATTTCTTTTTGTACTTCTGGTGATTTTTTCCTTTCTTTTATTAGGCTATTAGGTGAATACAAATTTATTAGGTGTATTAGATGAATACATATTTAGAATTGTTACATTTTTGGGAGGTGAACTGAATCATTATATTATGTTCCTTTTGATCTCTGGTAATGCTTTTCCTTAACGTCCGTTTTGCTTGTATTAAAATAACCACAGAAGCTTTTTGTTCTTGGTTGGCTTTTGAGGGGTGTGACTGCCTTTTTGTGTGTTGTACATTTAAGTTTTTTAAAAATAAACTTTTAATTTAATTTAATTTTTTAAAAGATTTTATTTATTTATTTATTTGAGAGAGAGAGCATGAGAGAGAAAGAGAGCATGAGAGGGTCAGAGGGAGAAGCAGACTCCCCCTGAGTAGGGAGCCAGAGGTTGGGTTTGATCCTGGGACTCCAGGATCGTGACCTGAGCTGAAGGCAGATGCTTAACAGACTTAGCCACCCAGGTGCCCCATAAACTTTTAATTTTAGAACAGTTTTATAATTAGAGAAAAATTGCAAAGGTAGTAAAGAGAGCCCCTGTACATCCCATAGCCAGTTTCCTCTATGATCAACATCTTAGCAATGTATGCCACATTTTTCAGAATTAATGAACCAACATTGAGTATTATTGACTAAAGCTCATACTTCATTTAGCTGTCCTTATTTTTTGCCTAATGTCCCTTTTCTGTTCCAGGATGACTTACGGGACACCATATTACACTTAGTTGCCATGTCTCCTTAGGCTTCTCTTGGCTGTGACAGGTTTTCAGATTTTTCTTTTTTTTCTTTTTTTTAATGACCTTAACAGTTTTGAGGAGCACTTGTCAGGTATTTTATAGCATGTCTGTCAACTGGGATTTGTCTGACATTTTTCTTGTCATTGGATTGGGGTTATGAATTTTGGGGGAAAAGATCACAGAGATAAAGTTGTCATTTTCATTACATCATTTTAAGGGCACATACTATGAACATATCTAGTCACTGTTGATGTTGACCTTGATCACTTGGCTGAAGTAGTCAGGTCTCCCTTTGTCACTGTAAAATTGCTTGCCTCCCTCCACTGCCCACTTTCTATACTGTACTCTTGAGGATGTTACTATGCACGGCCCAGGCTTAATGAATGGGAGTTATGCTTACCTTCTTAAGGGCAGAATATCTACATAAATTATTTGTAATTATTTGTCTTCTTTTTCTCATTTATTTATTCAATCATTTGTATCAGTACGGATTATAGACATTTATTTTAGACTTTGGGTTATAATCCAATACTATTTTCTTGTTGCTCAAATTGTTCCAACTGTGGACACTGCAACCTCTTCCTGTGTCCCTTTGAACTAGTGCTATCATTATGGCTACTTTTTTAAAAAAGATTTATCTATTTATTTTAGAGAGAGAGAGAGAGAGAGATAACGAGCATGCAGGGGGTAGGGGCAGAGGGAGAAGGAGAGAGTCCCAAGCAGACTCTGCGCTGAGTGCAGAGCCCCATGTGGGGCTGGATCTCATCACCTTGAAATCAGACCCGAGCCTAAACCAAGAGTTAGTCGCTCAACTGACTGTGCCACCCAGCAACCACTGTGGTTACTTTTCTTTTTTTTTTTTTTAAAGAACTCCATTACTTTCTTTCACTATAAGATGCTCCAGGCTGATTTTGTATATTCCTACCCCATTTCCAGAATCAGTAATTTCTCCATGGAGCACTGGTTCATTTTACTGGAGATCTGGCTATTAGATGTGCTTGTTGCTACTATAATGTTACTGCCTCCAGGTCCTCTCAGCAGACAAAAGGATTTCTATGTATGTATGCTAACCTGTGTACATCCTCATACTTATAAATATTCATCCATGTAACCATATGTATCTATATGAAGTTAAACATGAGTTCAACTCCAACTCCAGCTCATTACTGTAAAGATTATTCTAGCTTCTTCCCCTGGCTTATCTATAAATTTCCACTCCAGCAATAAGAAACCTGATCCTACCATACACCATCCATTTTCTTAATTGCTGAATTCCAGTATTAAAACATAGCAGCATTAGAATTGTTCACTCGTAACTTCTATGCTTCATTTACCTTATCAATAAAAGCACAGTGCTTATGTACAGTTAATTTTGCCCTTAGTGTTACAGACTCTACTCCAGTTAGTTCAGTGCCTTTTCTTCTACTTCCTTCACTAATATTATTTTTTAGACCAGTTAGATTCTTTTGCCATATCCTACATTCCATCCAGGAATCTTCTGACCTATTAAATTTCCTTAAAAAATTTGCATGCATTAAGATTCACTCTTTGTGTTGTAAAGTTCTATGGGTTTTGATCAATGCATAGTGTCATGTATCCACCATTAAATTGTCATTTGGAATAGTTTCATTGCTTTAAAAGATACTCTGTGCTTCAACTATTCAACCCTACTGCCCTCCCCCAAATTCCTAGCAACCATTGCTAGAGTTTTGCCTTCTCCAGAATGTTGTATAATTAGAATCATACAGTATATAAGCTTTTCAACTGGGTTCTTTCATTTATCAATTTGCATTTAAGATTCATCCCTGTCTTTTTGTGGCTTGATTTGCTATTTTCAATCAGACTTCATTTTTAAAAATTATGGTTGCCTAGTGTTTGCCATATACATTTTTCAAGTAATCTAAGTTGGCTTCAAATAACACTATCAGTATATTTATTCCTTCCCATCCTGTATGACATCATTGTCATTCATTTCACTTACGCATATGCTATAATTATCCAATATATTGTTACTATTATTACTTTACACAATTATTTTTAGATAAATTAATAATAAAAATATTTTATTTTACCTTTATATTTTTCTTTTCTGAAACTCTTCCTTTCTTCAAATAGATTTAAATTTCCTACAGAAACAATTTTCCTTCTCTGTGAAGAATTTCTTTTAACATTTCTTGCAGGACAAGTCTGTTGGTGATGAATTGCCTCAATTGTTATTGTGTAAGAAAGAACACTGCATGTACAATTCTAGGATGGTGGATTTTTTACTCAGTACTTTAAGTGTTTCACTTCACTGTCTTCTACCTTTGTGTGGTCTCTGGTGAGAAGTCTCTACTAATTCTTATCCTTGTTCTATAGGTAACACTATTTCTCTCTGGCTTCTTTCAAGATTTCTTCTTTGTCTTCTGTTCTCTACAGTTGTAATATAACATTCCTCTCTCTATATATAGATATAGATATGTAAATATATATACCAATATATATATATATTGGTATTTGTCCTGCTTGGTATCCTTTGAGCTGCCTGCATTGTGATTTCGTACCATCATTACTTTTGAAAAGTTTTCAGCCATCATTATTTCAAATATTTTTCTGCTTCATCCTATCTTTCTTCTGGTATTCCAATTACTCATATGCACAGTTCATCAATATTTTGTTCTAGTATTTTTTTCCATTCTTTTTCTGTCTTCAAATTTGAATTTGGGAAGTTTCTGTTGACCTGTCTTCAAGCCCACTGATTCTTTCCTTGGCAATGTCTAGACTACTGATGAGCCCATAAAAGGCATTCACTTCTATTATAATGTTTTTGATTTCTAGTATTCATTTCCTTCTTATTCTTAGTGCTTCAGTCTTTCTGCTTATATTACCTACCTGTTCTTTCATGTTCCTGCCAGTTTATGACTCCAGAACCTCTTGGCTGTGACTATCTGAATCTACCAATCTTTCCAGATTTCAAAATGGCTGTTGGTCCTGTAACTCCATTTCTCCTGTGGGCCCAAGAATAGTCATTGATTTTCATGTCAGCTCTTATTGCAAGGATAAAATGAATATGTATTTTTAGTTCAATTTCTCACTTTTTCTATTTATGTTTTAGAAGTTTCTTTTCCAAACATCATATAGGTACTTTTAGTAATCTGTATGTGGCATATTTAATATAATTACTGATATGTTTGCACTTAAATGTATTATTTTATTATGCACTTTTATTTCTCTTTTCTTCTCTAGGTTCTTTTTGTTCTCCTATCTTTTCTTTCAAATATTATGCTTTTAATACATTACTGAATAAATTTGGCAATACTTCCCTAAGGAATTTTGTGTTTTATGTTCATGAGTAAAAATTTTTCACTAGTTTATCTTTGTCAAATTTTAGTATTAAGGCTGAACAGTCGTATAAAATTTGTTGGGAAATGTTCCATCTTCCTTTGTTTCTTAAAAGAGTTTAAGATGTTTTTTTCCTTGGATTATTGATGGAACTCACTTGTGACGCGTCTGGGCTTAAGGTTTTCTTATTGGACCATATGATTTTATTCATATGTGGAATTAAAGAAACAAAACAAATGAGAAAAAGGAAAAAGAGAGAGAGAGAAGAGAAACCAAGAAACAAACTCTTATAGAGAGCAAACTGATGGATACCAGAGGGGAGAGGGTGGGGATGGGTGAAATAAGGGGTGGGGAGTAAGGAGTGCACTTGTCATGATGAGCAATGGGTGATATATGGAAATGTTGAGTCACTATATTGTACAGCTGAAACTAATATAACACTGTATGTTCACTAACTGGAATTAAAATAAAAACTTAAAAAGAGGTTTTCTTATTTGGAAAGTTTAATATTATTACAATTTCAATGTTTTCAATAGACAAAGGGTTATTTTGACTTTCTATTACTTCTTTCAGTAGTTTTTATACAGTGTACTTTTCAAATAATTATCAAATATATTCATATAAAACTGCTTATGTTAACTTTTATCATACTTTCAAATCTCTGTAAGATATATAGTGGTGGAAACACAGATCTTTATGGACTCCACTGAATTTTCTACATATAGGATCATGTCTTCTCTGAATGACAGTCACTTCTTTTTTGAATATTTATGCCTTTTATTTATTTTCTTGACTTATTTCATGGCTGTGACTTCCAAGACAATATTTTAATCTGTTCTTTTCTGTTTATTGCACATAATATCTTGTCTCCTCATTTTTCTGTTGATCTTTAGTTGTTTGTTGGACATTTATATTTATCAAGTTCAAAAATTAAAAACCAAGTTTTAAAATGTCAGCATAAAAAAGAAAATTATTTTAAAAACAAAGCATGTTTGAAAAAGAATTAAAGAGAAAGTCTAGAAAGAAAATATAATAATTGAATTTTAGAAATAAATAATAAAAGAAAAGGAGAATCTAATTAAATATAGATTAGAAAGTAAAAGTTTTCAAGGATACAAGAAGTGAGGTAATATACAAGAAACCTACATTCCAGAAGGAGAACAGAGAGAGAATAAAGAAATATTTAAAGAGCTAAGGACTGAGAATTTTCCAGATGAAAGGTATCAAGACAAAAATTCTAGAAACATAAATTCCAAACAGGATAAGCAAAAAGCTGCTCAAACTTAAACACCTCTCAGAGAAACTCTAGAATACTAAAGGTAAAGAGAAAACTTTCAAACCATGACATACCACAGCTGACTTTTTACAAGTAACAAAGCAAGTCAGAGGATAGTAGGATGTTATAATCAATGTTCTAAGAAAGAATACCTGCCAACTGAGAATTCTATATTCAGAATATGTATCTTTCACAAATAAATGAAAAATAAAGACAAAAATTGTAGTGCTCATCACTAGCATATACTCCATAATTAAACATGTGAAGTAATTGTTTGAGCAATGAACAAAAGAAACTAAAAGGGGTCGACAGGTGCAGAAGAAATGGAAGAGAACAAAGGTGGTAGGTGTGTGGACAATGAGCTAGGACTTTATAAAACAAATATATTCATATATTACCTTGTAAATATATATAACTAGAATAAATAAATTGGGGAAGGTGGTTATGAAGTTAAGTTGTTCTAAGTTTCTTGATTCATCTAGAAAAAGTTTAACAGTATCAATTGACATTAGACTTTGATAAGTCAAATATGTGTGTTGTTGTTTCTAGGTTATTATTTGCTAGAAAGGTAGAAAAAGCATATATATATATATATATGCACCTTCTTAGTAATCCCTTAATTTGTCTAGTTTTTTTCCCCTGAATAAATTCTTTAAGAATTTCTCTTGTGAAAAATATTCCCTTAATTCTTGCATCTTCAAAATTTTTGTGGCCTTTATTTTTAAGCAAAAGCATGGCTGGATATAAATATTTTGTTCTCACTTTCTTTCCTTAAGAACACTGGACATTTTTGCTCCTCTGTGATCTGGTTGTAGTGTTGCTGTGGTGATAGCTATGTTGGTATCTTTTTTTGTCCTTCCAGATTCTCAGATTGATGCTGTAAAAATATTAAATAGTTCAAGTCACCAGAATTGAGAGGTTAGAAATAGACTCATATAAATAATCTAATGTAAATAAGATACCTGAAATTAGTAAGGTGGATCATTACATAAATGATATTGGAAAAATTTAAATGCCATTTATAAAAAAGAACTCTGCATTCTTAATATACTTCTCAAACACCCAAACCAATTTTCAAATGATTACTTATTTAAATATAAAAAAGAAGCTCAAATATCAGAAGAAAATAATCAGTGAATGAAGGAATCCTTTTTATTTTATTTTATTTATGATTATTATTTTTTTAAATTTAATTTAATTTTATTATGCTATGTTAGTCACCATATAATACATCATTAGTTTTTGATGTGATGATCCATGATTCATTGTTTTCGAATAACACCCAGTGCTCCATGCAGTACATGCCCAAATTCTTTCTGAGCATGACACAAAATCTAGAAGTTGAGACAAGTTTTAAACATTTTTTATGATTAAAAAATATTACAACTCCGAAGGGGTACATGCATCCCGATGTTTATAGCAGCAATGTCCACAATAGCCAAACTTTGGAAAGAGCCAAGATGTCCATCGACAGATGAATGGGTAAAGAAGATGTGGTGTATACATATAATGGAATATTATGCAGCCATCAAAAGGAATGAGATCTTGCCATTTGCAATGATGTGGATGGAACTGGAGGGTGTTATGCTGAGTGAAATAAGTCAATCAGAGAAAGACATGTATCATATGATCTCACTGATATGAGGAATTCTTAATCTCAGGAAACAAACTGAGGGTTGCTGGAGTGGTGGGGGTTGGGAGGGATGGGGTGGCTGGGTGATAGACACTGGGGAGGGTATGTGCTATGGTGAGCGCTGTGAATTGTGTAAGACTGTTGAATCACAGACCTGTACCTCTGAAACAAATAATACATTATATGTTAAAAAAAAGAAGAAGAGAGTAGGAAGGGAAAAATGAAGGGGGGGAAATCGGAGGGGGAGACGAACCATGAGAGACTACGGACTCTGATAAACAAACTGAGGGTTCTAGGGGGAGGAGGGTGGGGAGATGGGTTAGCCCGGTGATGGGTATTAAGGAGGGCACGTACTGAATGG
The DNA here is from genome assembly GCF_004348235.1 of Phoca vitulina. Lineage (NCBI taxonomy): Eukaryota > Metazoa > Chordata > Mammalia > Carnivora > Phocidae > Phoca > Phoca vitulina. The sequence continues at coordinate 47,683,061 of NW_022589713.1, forward strand.
AGCACTGGGTGTTATATGCAAACAATGAATCATGGAACACTACATCAAAAACTAATGATGTAATGTATGGTAATTAACATAACATAATAAAAAAAATATTACAACTCAAAACCAAACTACTAGATAAGAGAACATAATTGAAATCAGCCAATGTCTTTTATACAGAAATCTTAAAATTTATTTGACAAATTTAAATAATCAAAACTAAAACTGGGCACATGGTATGAATGAATAGCTCAGCCCAGAAGCAAACACATGGTTAATAAGTATATAAGATGAATATTCAATATTATGCATAATTAAGGAGATACTGTTCAGAAATGAATGTGTTGATAATAGCAGATTCATTAGGCAATCGTGAAATACAAAAAGGTCTGAAACTCAAAGTTGTTTTTGTAAACTTGGCACTAAATGTTGTTTGTCAACAAAATCTTATCTGAACTGATAATAGGTGTTGGCTTATATGTCTGCACTCCTACCAGTCACTCAAACTATTGCTCTTTTAGAATTTTGTTACTTTTTTGTTATTTTATTATTTGGGTCTTAATTACACTGTGAAATTGTCAAAAGACATTAAGGATATTTCATGGGCAACAATAATTTGGGGGGGGATAAACTCATACAAAATTTCTGGATGATAGTTTAGTAATAGGTACCAGACATAAGCCTGCGCGTGCACACACACACACACACACACACACAGTTGTATCCTACCACCTCAACAACACTTCTGGAACTGCATCTTACATGTGGAGTTGTTTCTACAAGGGCATGTACTGCAGCTATGTTTGCAATAGTACAGGGTAATCTAATATTAGTCATTATGTGACAAATTATATCAATTATGATGGTGCCATACAACTGAGTAGCAAGATGGCAGCTTTGAAAAGAGATGGCTCTCTATGTGCAATTTCCATCTTCTTTCCATACTCGTGTTTAGTCCATTAATATTAAAAGAATGACAAATTTGTTTTGTAAGGAGTATCATTTACTAACTCTAAATTTTCCAATTAAGTTGAAATTATGGTATAACCATGCTCCAAACATATGCAATAGTTAGAAAGTAATGGAGTAAATTGTAATAAGTTCATTGAAAAAGATCTTCAAGATACATATCAAGTGAGAATGGGAGAAATTATTCTTTGGATGGAATTTCCCTTATGTCATCCCTGAACTTTAGACAACTTCAAAATAAGAGTCATGTCCTATGGAGAAGTGAAGTAAGGGTCTGCTCAATGCATGGATATTCATGTAGGGTCCCTTCCTATGAGGATGAGAGCAGTTGGCATCATTATCTCCAATACAGGTAGCTGTGCCCCCTGAGACAAGGATCATTCTCTTAAGTATCCTTGGAAGCAAAGAACAGAAATATGTTGGAAAGTGAAAATTCATTGAAGAGAAAAATTAGTTGTAAAACTGTGCAGGGGGACAGGACCTCTCAGATATGACTGATCTACATTTAATTTATATTGCACACATTCTATATACATACACATGAACCTGTATGTGTACATATAAATATATTTTGTATATATGTATAAAAACACTGATTATATATTAAATGCCTACATGCACATCATTTAAAAAAATTTTTTTATTGTTATGTTAATCACCATACATTACATCATTAGTTTTTGATGTAGTGTTCCATGATTCATTGTTTGTGCACAACACCCAGTGCTCCACGCAGAACGTGCCCTCTTTAATACCCATCACCAGGCTAACCCATCCTCCCACCCCCCCTCCCCTCTAGAATCCTCAGTTTGTTTTTCAGAGTCCATCATCTCTCATGGTTCATCTCCCCCTCCGATTCCCTCCCTTCATTCTTCCCCTCCTGCTATCTTCTTTTTTTTTTTCTTAACATATATTGCATTATTTGTTTCAGAGGTACAGATCTGTGATTCAAGAGTCTTGCACACATCACAGCGCTCACCATAGCACATACCCTCCCCAGTGTCTATCACCC
>NW_022589713.1:47685126-47815712 GCF_004348235.1 Phoca vitulina
GCCCCACTCCAGCAACCCTCAGTTTGTTTCCTGAGATTAAGAATTCCTCATATCAGTGAGGTCATATGATACATGTCTTTCTCTGATTGACTTATTTTGCTCCGCATAACACCCTCCAGTTCCATCCACGTTGTTGCAAATGGCAAGATCTCATTCCTTTTGATGGCTGCATAATAGTCCATTGTATATATATACCACCTCTTCTTTATCCATTCATCTGTCGATGGACATCTTGGCTCTTTCCACAGTTTGGCTATTGTGGACATTTACATGCACATCATTTTTGAAAATATAACCAAACTTTGTAATAGCTGGGTAGATTCTAATTGACTTGCAGCTCTTAAACTAATTTAATGTAAGTTAACATCAAATATAAATGAGTTATTAAAATATCATTGTGCCTGAACTCTTTCCATGCTCATAAAGTGGTCCACTAATATTAAAAGAATGGCAAATTTGTTTTGTAAAGAATATTACTACCTAACTTTAAATTTCCCAATTAAAAAAATACAAAAATGATGATATAAGCGAGTCTTTCAGGAAAATCACAGGCTTTAATCCTATTTTTGTTTTGTAATTTCTCTTCTTTCTTTAAAGTCCTAGTTCTTAGTGGGCAGAGGCCATAGTCAGGCAGCAGATTATTTTCCTCTTTCAAGAGTAGATGCAAAGTCTTTCTCCTTATTTTAAAAAGTTGTATGTGAGAAAAAGTATTTTAAGGGTGTTAACATTATAATGTACCATGCCAGAAGTTCATTCATTCCTTCTGTGCTCAACTTTTGACAAAAATTACATTCTTTTAGTTCTAATTCTTCTGACAAGTTCATATACTATATTGACCAGGACTAAATTTTGCAGATTTTATCAGACACCTCTTGTGAGTCACTTCAAAATCCTTCATTTTTACCTTTTAGACACATGAGCCTGATGGGTTCATCCAGGTGCACTCAAACAGGCCTTACCTCTGGTGATGCCCATGCTCATTTCTAGCCCCGAAGCTCCTCTGACTCTATGATGTGTGATGCCCAGGTCTACACTTTTGAACGTGCAACCAGGAGTCCAGAGGAGTTAATACCCAATGGAACCACCCCTTGACCAATGAAGGATGGAGCCAGTGGATAATATTTCCTCTTTTCTGTTCATAGGTGGAACATTTAGAGAAACACTTAATCAGGTGGGACCTCAGAAGGCTCCAGCTGGATTAAGTAATGGTTGTCACTTGCCAATTCCATTATGCACTTTAGTATCACCCTCTCTCTCCTTTCCTGCTCCACTTCCTATCCTGCCCTCCTGCTCCATGCGGTTCCTTCCCAATTAAACCAGCTTGGAGTCCTTGCCTCAGACTCTGCTTTCAGAATTATCAAGGCAAAGAAACCAGTAAAACAGTCAATTACTGCCTCCTATAACCTGATGTTGGAAGGTTGCAGATGGCCTCAGGGAAGATCTGATCCTCACTGGTTCAGGGCTGGAAGGTTACTACTATTCTTTTTCCTTTTCTGTCTTTCATTTCTGGTCTTTACACTGTGAGAGTCACATTTGTTTTTACAGTAGAAATGTCTTCCAAGAGCAGCAGAGAAGTAAGCTTCTGGTAGTATTTGTCTCATATTCCTAAGGCTCCCCTGCCCGTTCCCAACAGAACCATATCAGGGACTTATATTAACCAGAGGCTGCGGAAACTGGGCGTGCAGAGCCTGGGACTGGGGAGGTAGTGAGGACTGCTCTCAGAAGGAGTTGACTATGCAATAATAATAAAAAAAACTATTGTGAACATTGTGCTTTTATACTATCAGACATTGAGAAATACAAACTTTCACTATCCTTAAATTATTTTTTCTAGCGTTATTGAGATGTAATTGACATACAACATGTAAATTTAAGATGTACAATGTGTTGATTTGATACACATATATTGCAAAATGACTACCACCACAGCTTTAACAAACACCTCCATCATGTCATATAATTGCCATTTTCTTGTGTCAAGAATATTTAAGATCTACTTTCTTAGCAACTTTCAAATATGTAATAGTATTAATCACTATAATCATCATATAGTACACTGTATCACTAGAATTTATTCATCTTATAACTGGAACTTTGTACCCTTTGATCAACATCTTCCCATTTTCCTTATCTCCCAGCTCCTGGTAACTACAATTCTACTCTATTTCTATAAGTTTGACTTCATTAGATTTCACAAATAAATGAAATCACACAGTATTTGTCTTTCTCTAACTTATTTCACTTAGCATAACACCTTCAAGGTGCATCCATGTTGTTGCAAATGGGCAGGATTTCCTTCCTTCTCATGGCTGAACAATATCCTTGATTTTTAGGACAACATCTGCTGTGTGTTCCTGCATGTTCCTCAACTTGGCAGGCCTGTATCCTAGATATGCTAGCCAGAACAAACAGATAAGAAAATCATCCTTATGTGGCCTTAAGTTGGTCACAGTTTCTGTCCTCAACCTATCTGGTCAGTCCATCTTAAACTCAACTTTTGGGCTTACTCCTTACACATTTCTTAACTCTTACACTCCCTCACAGTTTGATCCTGAGGTTTTCTACTGCTTTTATCATTTTGGCTCTGGCTCATTTCCTCAACTATGATTAAGATGTACTGATTTGCAATTTTGGACCACTTTATGTATATACCCTGAAAAGTCCATCAGGTCCCCCTGGACCGTGCGATACAGACAGGTCTGCACACTGCTGTGACAGGCTCTATGGTCTGTGGGTCAGTCCTCTGTCTTCTACCTAAGGCACAGCATAATATCAGCTGTCTCCCAAACCTTAGAATTAAAGTGGCTCTCTGAGAACCAACATGATAAAATCCAAGTGTAAGTAACAAAACAAGTCCCTTCTGGAAATACCTAAGACATTATCCAAAAGGGTGTATGTGTGTGTGGGAAAGTGGGTATTTGCAGATTTGGGTATCTCTACTTTGACAACTTGGATATAACTTCAGGAAACAGGACTGGATTATAATGGTAATAATATAAAAAGTGTATCAAATATATTGTGAATTTTATGAAAATAAAACCCCTGATAATGAAAAGTGACTGGTCCACATGGTAGATACTATAGAGCATGACTTAGTGTTTAATCAGCAGTGTCCAAGGAAGAGAATTTGGGGACTATTTAGATCTCAAGAATGGTCCAGGAATGTTCCAACTTGCTCATCATGAATTGAATAATCTCTCAGTACTACCCATATTCCTAAGCTCCAAGTTTATGTTCCATAGGGCACTAAACATTCTGCTCAAAAGTGATTTCATCAAAAGAAGTGATCCTGCCTGAGATGCATGGAAGTCTATTCCAGTGTTCCTGTTGCTATGTTCCCAAGAAAACTTCCTTTACAGCAGTGCAGCTTACCACTCCCAGTGCAGCCATGGGCAGGGACTTACCATTCTTCCTGATCGGGTTCAGTCTTAGTTCTTGGAAGAAATACTCTATTTTAAAATCTAAAGTGTATCATAGTAAGCCTTTTGATTTAGGATTTAAGCATGATTGTTGTACACAATGGCCTTACCTTAATTGAACCAATTCATTCCAGGATTCTAGCTTAATGAATTAGCTGCACCAGCTGCAGACTGTAGATAGTCTAGGGCTGATGGAATTCAGAAGCTAGAAAACAGATCAGTGAGACTTTGTGCTAGTTCTGAGATTTCTTTGGAACCCACACACCCCCACACCCTGTCTGTCTCACACACACCTTCTCACACACATGTAAATCATGCATAGCTACAACTCCAAAGTGGTTCCTGCCATACAGCAGTGCCATTTACCTTTCCATCAAGAAAGATGATAGTTTTTATATTTCTTGGAGTTATTCATTAAGCGCTATTTTCATAGTAAATTTCCATAAGACATCTGTTGTTTTGGAGAATTTTCAAAAAGTTTTTTTTTTTTTTTTTTGGAGAATTTTCCTGTATATGCCACTGTGTGTAGCCTTTTCCCTTTTTCATTATAAATTATTTCTCACAGGGTTATTTGATTTGGCATGTGTTTTATTGCCTTTGATGAGAAAAAATATTCTCTCATTTTGAAGAATCAACACTCTGCTTTGCCTTTGTCTTGACTCCAGTTGCTAAGTCAATTTTATTCATGGTGTAGACAACATTCTCTTGTGCTAGTAGGTCCCTGAGTTCATATCTGACATTGGATCACTTGTGATATAGGCCACTGTAATAGTCCAAATATAAAAACTGTGGTGACTGAGGCTTCCTTTAGAGATATTCTCTGCCCATTTCTCCCCACAGATTACTCAGATTACTCAGTCACACTGAGCCACCTTCCTATTGCTCAGACAGAACAGATCTTTGGGGTCTTGGCATTTCTTCTTCCCTCTGCCTCTGCACATGGCTGGCTCATTCTCATCCTGTTGTTCTCAGCTCAAATATTACATCATCAGAGATGTCAACTGTGCGGATTCTACCTTCAAGTAGCCATACCTACACACATCTCTGCCCCACCTCCTTCATCAATACCCTAAGGTCTAGAATGATCAAAAATCTAAAAGCAAAAATGTGTACTCATAACGCAGAGTCAATAGAAAAGAAAAAGTTTTTAACACATACAGGATCCCCAAACTATATTTAAACAAAAGCCTATTATATGAACAACAACAACAAAAGGTATAAAAACAAGAGATAAAGGACAAACTTCTGGGTATTTGAAAAAAATACATTAAGATAAAGGCATTTTTTTTTTCATTTTTGTTATCAATTTTTCAAATTAATAAGATAGCAGTGAACAACCCAATAAAAAATAAGCAAAAGTCATGAAACAGAGAAAGACAATGAGTAAAGATATGAAATATTAGAGCATACTAAAAATAAAAAAAGATATTCAGATTAGCATAAATTTATTAAACTTAAATTACTAATCAAATTCACCAAAACTTTAGTTTTATAAATTAAAATGGATGTGAAGAAAATGTACAATGAAAATTTTCAAGGGCAATTTGAAGTATCTTTCAAAACTTTGATATGGTAATTTCAAAGGTAAGATTATTTTATCCCATAAAAATGTTGGAATGGATATAGAGCAACTTATCAATAGTTAGCATTAGTTGAGTACTTACAATGTGCCAGAGTCTGTTTGAGCACTAAAAATCCCATTGAATCCAGCCCCAAACTCGATGAGCTAGGCACTATTTCTTTTAAAATATTGTACATGAGAAAACTAAGGCAGCAGAATGGAAGAGTCTTGCTCCAGATACTTAGCTAGTGGGCAGCACAGGTGGAATTAGAATGAGGCCATCTGGATGGCTGCAAGTTCTGGGTACTGAACTTCTACCCTAAACAGTGTGGACTGCTAGTAGCATTGTCAGTAACAGTACGAACCCAGAAACAATAAAAACGTTCATTCGTAAGAAACTAATTGAAAAACAAAGTATGGCCATGTAAACAATGGACTACTGTAGTAGCTAAAGGAATGGAGAAGGCTTACATATACTGATACATACATGTCCTACATATCCTGATATGGACAGCCATCCAAGACATATTAAGGAAAAAAGTGAAAGTGAATATGTTTAGTGTAATCAACTTTATGTATATACACACATGTATAAATATGCATATATATGTGTGTGTGTATATATAAATGTACTATATATGTGTATGTATGTATACACTATACATGTGCTTATGCATAAACAAGCTTGGGCTCAGGACGTTGAAGATCTTTTTTTCAAGTATGGCCATGAGCAGATTTTATTGCTTAAAATTAACCCAAGTAACTATACTTGCATGTCAGTGAGAAAACACTAGATCAGTGTTTCCCAACTGCTTTTTCTTTTCATAGAATCCATAGAAAAATAATAATAAAATAATAATATGTTTAAGGCACACTGAGAAGGAGCTGCTTGAGATCAGAAGCTGTGACCCAATGGCCCTGAAGCTGGAGGAGCTTGCGTCCGATGCACATCTGTAACCTAGTCTCTGCCTGCAGGGATCTATAGTTGCAGGGAAGGGAAGGTGAGGAGGTGGAGGCAGAGACTGTTTCTGAATCTTGGGCATCTTGGTGCAACATCCATGCATAAGAACAGTGGGAGATCAGCAAACGTGCATGGCCTGTGTGTTCCATATCCCTGTTTGGAAAATGGGAACTAGCTTTAGTAGTGGTCATTTTTCATGGCATTTTATAGGTCCAGATTCCATGATCAACACAAACCAGTCATTAGTTGTGACCAAAGAGCACTCTGCTCTGCCAATGGTGACATTTTAACTCTGTAGATGCTTGTTGTACAGTCATTATTGGTGTATAAAATGCCCTAAAAGAGTCCTTCAGCTTGTAATAAAGTAAGAGCAAGCATCGATGTGCCTCAGCCTTTGTAGGCAGATTGATAAATCAAGGCATGATCGCAGCAGGATAAGTGTGACTATGCACACATAGGCAGACAGGATCTACCTGCTGCTGGCTTTGTGACTACATTTTCATTCACGAGAAGTTATACTTAGAAAAAGAAATTTATAAAAACATGTAGAGTGCCTGCTATTCCAGCCTCTTGCAAATGTTTCTTTATATAAGGCTCACAGATAATTTATTTTGGAATAAAATACTGAAAACATTTTCCCAACCAAACAATAAATGAAAACATATTTTTGAGTCAAGGGAAAAATCAGGTAGATTTGGGGCTGTTGCATGTGGTTGTGCAGTTGGCGCAGCACCAAAATGCTTCTGAGGGGCAACTGGGAGCTGAACTTTAGCCTACTGTCTGCTTTTCAGCTATATGCATGGGCGCAGAAGAGCATCAACCCAGCAGAAGTGGCTCAGAGACCCAAAGTAGTAGCCCTGGGTGATATTTTTACATCAAACTTCTTCCTCTAACAAGTGTAGAAATTGTGATACATTAGAATGGACAACAAATGCTCTGCAGCCTCTCCCCTCAAGAGTTTGATCTACTTGACATTCCTTGAATCTGGATTCAAGCCTTTTGATTTGTTTTGACAAGTAGAACTCAGGGTAAGTGATATTGTGGGAGTCACAAGGCTAAAGCCCAAGAGCCTTGGAACACTTCATTTTCCCTTCTTGGAACCCAGATGCTATATAAAGAAGTTTGAGCTATAGCACCCATAAGGATGAAAGAGCACAGGCAGAGAGAGGCCGGCTGTAAGCCCGCACCAACCTTCGGACATGGCAGTGAGACCATCTGGGCCCGTCCAATCCCATTTGGGCCACCAGATGGCTGTAACCACCAGCAGAGTAATCCCAGTAGAGCCTAGCAGAGGAACTGCTCAGCTGAGCCCAGACAAATACTCAACCCACAGAACTGTGAACAAATAAATATCGTCTTAAGACACTAAGTTTTGCAATAGTTTGCCTCCTAGTACTACAAAAACCTGAAACAGATAGATAGGGTGGGATTAATCAGTTAGGTTTTATAGATTATCATCCTGCTTACTTTGATAAGAGTTTAATCTCATGTTAAATCTTTTCTGTATAATTTTGATAAGATCATTATCCACTACAAAGGGTGAGAATTAGAGAACATATATCTGAAGTTTATAATACTTGACATATAGAAACATTAAAGAATTCCAGTGATTTTAGACAAACACTGATTTTGACTTTTATCCTGAACATTGAATTATATCTAAATAGAATCTTTACATCAAGCACCATTTGCAAAATAATACTAGAAGAGTAAGATAATAATTTTTGTCAAATATTAAATAAAGGGTTCTACAGATTAGAAATTCTACTTTCTTAATTCAATTTAATTTAATGGAAAACTTATAAATATCAGGCACCAAAACACAAAGCTGGAGAAGATTATGGTTTTATTATTAATATAACTGATAATCATATAGCAAATGCTGAAAACAACATAATATGGTTAAAAGCCCCTCATATCACATAGTGCTCTATGAGAATGAGCACTTTTTAATTCTACTAATACTCATCTTTACGATTCCTCAGCCTATCGAATCATTAGATCACCTAACAATAAATCTCCCCAAACTGCTGCATTTCTAAGATTTCAAATCCAGAAGCTCAAACTCCTGCTCCCATCCTCTTTCATTCCCTTATCTTGTTGAATCTCACTTCTCAGTCCCCTGGTGAGGGAGTCTCATCTCTTGACTCTCCTTCCTTTCCCAGTCTATGGGCCTCCTCTACCTCATGCTAGATCTTCCAGCACCGGGCCCCAGTACACAGCTTTTCTTTCCTTCCATGTTACCGGTTCTTAACTGAGAATAGAGAAAATGTACTCGAACCCAAGTCCATCTGCCCAGTGCACAGCAGAGTGAATCATTGAGACATGGGCAAGCCTCAAATCTGCCTCCTGGAAGGGAGAGAGAACAAGTTTTCTATAATCATAAGAGTTGAGATTACATATATTGATGAAAAAGGGTGGAGAAACATGATTATTCATGAAGAAAGATGGAGCATACACATTGAGCAAGCATATATATAATATACATCCCCTATTCACTTTGGGAGGAGATTTAAGCTCAGAATGAGGCAAAATTCAGCCCCTGATATCAGGAGGTTACCTTAGGACAAGGAGAAGGGGATAGAGGAATGCTCTGAGAGCTGGTATAACATGGATGGGGTCTTGGGCTCATTTTCTTGGATGAGGAATGTGGGGCCTTGCTTGTTCCTAGGCTGGAGCCATTTCAATTGACCTAGAGTCCAAGCTTCTACGGAGACAGCTGGTGAGTTTGTTAGTGGGGTATGAAAGGACACAATAGCTGATCAGGGAGAAACAGTTCTCTGAAAGACAAGCTTTAAACTTTTTGCTAATTTCAACCTCATTCACCCTATGGGGTATGGTTTCAAAAGCTCAGGAACTGGTCCAGGTGGGATAAAGGACAAATGGCTGGTCTTAGGTATTGAAGTCTGCAGAATCAGAATTGGCAAGGAGGTTCCAACCTAATGTAACTATATGGGGTGCTAAGTTATTGAAAGGAAATACACTGTCAAGTCAACTCTCTTGGTAATAGTCCTCTGCAGTGACCGTACAAGAATGGGAGCTCTAACAAGTTAATGATTGTACTCCCAGTGTGCTCTGGACTAAGCACAGTGGGTGCTTATTAGGTACCAGGGCTGTATCTGGGACATGGACAGCCAGCTATGTGATTTGGTGAAAGTTGCTTCCTCTCTTTCCACCCCAGTTTTTTCATTAATAGTAGGTAGTCTCTAAAGAAGGTCCCTATCAATTCTTCCTGGCCATGAACATACATGTTCTCTACCTATTAAGAAACAAATTCTATCCCATCTTCCCTTCTCTAGAGTCTGGGCTGGCCTTATGACTTCTTTTGACCAGGACGAGATCCCTAATTAATGGGGTCCAGTGCAAAATGAAAATGTGGGGTCCCTTGCACAAAAATTATTAAAAATTTCAAGGTTGAAATAATAGAGCATTAAACCAAGCTCAGAGTCTTTTTCTAAGCATGGAGCCTTGTATAATTGCAGAGGTCATATGCCTTTAACCAGTAGAATTAATTGAAAGTGGCAGTGCAGTGGCTCTAGGCCTTGCCTTTAAAAGAATCAACAGTTTGCATTGACTGTATAACGGGCTGTCATATGGGGTTAATATACATTCTAAGTGTTATTATATGTGCTAGAAGTATATAAAAAAACATTTTTGTGAGTGTTGTGTGCATTAGATTAATTGAATTACCATTTTACTTAACTGGACTTAAAACTGACAGTCAAAAATAAACAAACAAAAAAAACAGGGAAAAGTGGACTGCCTAATAGGAGAGACAATCCCTGCTGCAGTATGGATCTCAGGAAAAAAGCCACAGGAAAGGGCTTATGTGTGAATAACAGCTTTTATAATCTTCCATTGGAGTTACTGATAATGAGATAAGGAGAACTAACAGAATTCAATCCAAGGTCATGCTCTAGGTCTCTGGAATGTGCTAATTATGCTACTCTACTAATCATGCCATACCACAAATTATCTGGTGTGAAAGATTTATGGTTTTAGAAATAAACGGAATTTAACAATTTTATTATTATGATTAATTATAGATCAGTCAAAATTGTGTAAAAGGATTTATGGGACCAATTCAGGCTAGAGTTTAAGTGACTTGGTTCAAAATTACAAACTATCACCCTGGAAAATTTGAGTCAGGCATCAGAGTGGTGACTTTATTTTAGAAGATTTACGTGAAGATGGACAAATAGGTCAGGAGACAAGTAGAATGTGCTGGTTCAATTATGCAAATTCTCTGTCTTTAAGGTCCTTCAGAGGCAGACTGCTGTGCTTGGAACTGAGCAAACTGGACACATAAATGGGATGTAGACAGAATTCCTTCATTTGACCTTTTTACAGACTAGCACAGGGGAATGCTGCCCAAATTACAGTTTAATAAATCCAGGCCAAGAAAAGTGTACTTATGCAGTTTCCTCTTGATGATCCAAAAAGGCCATATAAAGGAGTATTTAAGAAAATGTTTAAGAGGATTCCTGGAAGAGAAAACCATTGCCTGGGCTTTAGCAATTCACTGTGGGAATTTGCTGCTGACTTGTCATGACGGACTTTGGGTGACATTAGGTATTTCTGGAGTTTGGATACATGGAAAGACAAAATGTTTTTCCAGGGAGAAGGTGGATGATGGCACCTAGAAAGATATATGGAAAACTCTGGCCTGAAAGCTAATAGAAAAGAACCCAGCAGTTTCTGGGGCTCAGAAAAATTACCTAAGTTACTTGAACACCTTTAGGAAGATCCAAGTTGAAAGGCAACTCTGGAAGAAGTGAAATGCCAAGAAATCCAGACAGAAGTGCTTACTTTCTTCTATCCTTTACCACCAGAGTAGGTACTGGACACCTGCCGTAAAGACAGAGGTAGGATTGGAGGGATAAAGAAGGGTGGGGCATGATTCTTACCTTTGAAGATCTCATAGCCTAATGAGTGAAGAGGCAGGGGGTTGTAGATTCTAAATGCAGCAGCAGAAGTGATGTGCGGGATGCATGAATAGAGTATGTGGGAGTTCAGAGAAGAGGGTGAATGCCTCCCATGGATTCACAGAAAATGTGGCAATGCAGCTCACTGTGGAGATATGAATCAGAGTTTGCCAGATGGGGGAAGAGAGCTTAAGCTGTGAGCACAGGGGAGAATTATGACAAGTGATAATGAAATTAGTGTTTCATAATCAACAGGAATTTATGTCACCTCTTCTGAAAGTTAAAGTTTCAACTAAACAAAGAAGTCTTCAGTGTCCCACTTCTCTTAGTTCTTCTATAATTCCTTTTCTGTTCAAATGTGTATGTGGATCTCCTTCCAGACACACATCTTACCTTATTCACTGTGGTTCTTTCTGCTTCCAAAATATACACTCGACCCTCTTTTCTACTATCGACTAACCACAGAACATCTGATCCTCCCAAAATTCCTAGGAAGGTGTGGAAATTGGAAGGGATGGATCTTGGGTTGTAGTCATTTACACAAGGGAACAGATAATACTCCTAATATGTTAAAAGCTGAGGAGAAGCAGTAGGATGGCCTCTGGCTGTTACTCTTGTTTCTCCTGCAGAGGTTGAGTGAATGGAAAACCACAACAGAATATTCCAAAATACCTAAGCCTTTGGTCTAATTTGGTGTTGTCTTGGCAGGATCTGGAGCAACAAGGACCCTTAGTCCTCAGAGGGAAAAGTACAACTCAGTACTAAGACCTACCTGAGATGTTTAATCGAGTCAGGGTTTTGCCCTTACTTCAAGGCATGATAGACTAAGCCTCTCTGTCCATTTAACTTCTGTGTTGCCACGCCCCATAGCTTCTTTTTTGTACAAACCCATGAAAGAATTTTTCACCCCTGGACTAGATTGAGATAGGTAATCCCCAGAAAAAGATTGAAAAAAAGAGACACCCCTCTGTTTAATTTATGCTAAACCATCACAGAAGCCATTGTCCATGATGATCACATGGCATGGTATTTTCATTTTACTCAAGAGGAGATAATGACCCTGATGATGATGTTACTTGCCAGCATCCATGGCTGATTTTGTGATAGAGCCAATATTTAAATCCCTGTTCATATCCCTCCAATGTCCATGCTCTTTAGGAAGATACATCATCAGAACATCTATATAGACAAGGAGATTAGGAGATACACTGAGAAAGATGAGGATCCACACTTCACCCTAGTCCAGAGACAACTCCTTCAAAGACTCTTTGAGATTTTTGGAATCTTTGTTATTTCCCTGATGTTTGTTGCATTTACAGGTCCTTTCCTGCACGGTAATGACTATAGTGAACATGTTAACATGCTGCTATTTTGTCAGAGACAACAACATGTGGGGCAGTTTCCTGGACACTGTAGCTTGTGCTGGAGAGAAAGGAATCCTAGACTAGGTAGTAAGAACTGGAATGAAGAAAGCTTGTGGGCAAATCCTGGCATGACATACACGCCCCAAAGTCAATGGATATTATTTTGTTTTAATAAAATTCTTGTGAACAGAAAAAAAAAAAAAGGAGAAGATAGCATTATCTCCTCTGAGTGGAGGGGTCTTGCCAGGATAATTTGTTTTAATCTGGGCACCAATTCTTCCATAGTGCATTGTCAAAAAACAGGGGATGAAAAGTTTTGATTGTGAAAGTCTGGGAGACCATCAGGCCCGTGAATCAATATTAAATAAAAAGAACTGGGGAATGTTCATCCTGGACAGGGGAGCCAGGAGACTCCCCTGTTTGTCCTATGAAAAAGAGAACCAACTGATTGTCTGAGATTCATGAGGGTTGAACGCAGCCCAGGGAGATAGATTTTGGCCAGATAAAGGCAGTATTTGCTAACAGAGATATTAAAAGATTAGGGGTTGTGAATTCCTTTCCCAGGAGATGATAGGCAAAGACTCAGGTGTTGAATGAGGTGGTAAGCATACAATTAGGCTAACAAGTTACTGAAATTTAATTAACCCTTGCTTCTATGGAATTGGAAAGAGTCAAGGGGTCCAGCAGTTTTCAAACTACTTATGGAGGTACTTCAATGGTTGCTTGTGAAGGAATTGGGAAAACAAAAGTGTTTGGGCAAGACTCTGGGCTTTCTATCCCTTCTTCCCCCAGAACCAGGTTTTCATATGCTTTTCATATTTTGTTTTTATATAAGAATTTAATTAAATAAAACATTCCATGACTTTAAAAATTATAAAGTACTTGTCTATAACAATTCATAAAATTTGATTGTATGTCAGTTTGTTGTATTGCTGTACCTCCTAAGTGCCTAGGAATTCTCATCATGGTAGTAAATCATTCATTCACTCATCCATTCAACAAGTATTTATTGAGTATCTGCTGTATTCTAAGTACTCTTATTAGAGACTGGACATACAGGTTTGAAAAAAAGTGAACAGGGTCCCTGCTCTCATGAAACATAAACTAAAATGGGAGGAGTAAAAACAAAGAAGCTAGACAGTTTTAGAGAGTGTAAGTGTGACAAAGGAAATGAAACTATTATTTGAAGCCAGCACATACGTATAACCGATATTTAGGTCACTGAGCTCATGGTCAATTAATTTTCCTTTCTGAAAAATAAATGATAAAGCTAATTGAAGCCATCTCTAATTACTTCTATGATCTGAACAATGATATAATTTCAGAGCCAGATGAACCTGTGCTGACCCTACTCATTCTTGGATAAAAAGACTGGCCCCAAATGGCTCAGAGATATGCTCAAGGTCCCTTGGCAAATGGTTGTTGAGCTGAGTTAAATACTTGCCTTCTGGTTTTCTACCATTGGAAAATCCATCTGTCAACAAAAGGGGAATTAGGGCAAAGGCCCAATAACAACAATAAGAGAAAAACCAAGAAAAATGTTTGACTTAGGTTTAACCTCAGTAAACCTTATTGGAATACCCTCAGAATACATAAACTCTTAGATATTTGGTCTTTAGAAAAAAAATATGAATATCATAATGGGTCATTCAGTATGCTGAATAGATCAGAAACTTCCTGTGACCTCAATTTAATATTGCATGCTGATGACTTGATATTCCAAGAATGACCTTATAACAGGATTTTCTGACTTACTTTTCCCTCACCATCCATTTTCAACATGGCACCAGGGTAAACTTTTTATAAGAGAAATCAGATATTACTCTTCCACTTAAAATCCTCCAAATGCTTTTTAACATGTTCAGAAGTTGGTCCAAAACTTCTTGACAGGGTCTAGAGCTTCCTACATGATCTGGTCCCATCAAATTTCCTATCTTTTGCTCTTCTCCCCACACTGGTCCTCTTCTTTCTTCTGGAACATGCTAAGCATGTTCCCACCCCCATATCTATACTGGTCAAATATTTAATATATTTAGCACTTAACCCAAATATACCTTTCTCTAGGAGATTTCCACCAATCACAATATCTGAAATGGCTAAGAAGCCAAATACCTTCTTGTATTTTCATAATAAAATTTAGCACCACCTAAAATGAAAATATTTCTTTGTTTAATGTATATTGCCTTTATCTATACTAGAAGGTAAGATCCACAAGGGTGAGATATTCTGCTCTATCTTTAGCCCCAGAGTAAGTGCCTGACACAAAGGAGTGACTCAATCACATGTGCTGAAGGAATATCAGACAGCATGAAAAATGGACTCATCAGGGATAGAGTTATCCTGGGTCCCAGGTCCCCAACTAGATGTGTGCAGAGAAAATTGCACTTGGCATCATGCAACCTCGAGTTGAGTGCTCTGCTGTATTTTTGCTCACCCTTAATTTCTATTTCCCAAGGGAAGATACCTGACTGGAATATCTGAGCACCGTTGGATAGGCAGTATTGCTATGACAAGAATTTGTACCAAGGACATTAAAAATAAGTGGAGGGGGAGACGAACCATGAGAGACTATGGACTTCAAGGAACAAACTGAGGGTTTTAGAGGGGAAGGGGGTGGGGGGGAATGGGTTAGCCGGTGATGGGTATTAAGGAGGGCACGTACTGCATGGAGCACTGGGTGTTATACAAAAACAATGAATCGTGAATCACTACATCAAAAACTAATGATGTATTGTATGGTGACTAACATAACATAATAAAGTTAAATTAAATTAAAAAAATAAGTGTGCTCTCTTATGTGTAGTTCATCACATTTAGCTGCCTTCACTCCTTTCAAGTCCCTCACAAAATAATTAATTTAAAAGTAAAATAAAATGAATAAATGCATATAATTTTTTTTCCCTAAAGAAAGTGGCTCAATGGCCCCTGGGGGGCTTCTTTCCTCAGAAGACAGCCATCAGATATTTAAGACTCCTGGAATTCTCAGTAGGCCTCCAAAGATACACTTCGTGGAGCACACAAACTCATGCAGTGGGAGCATATTACAAGGTGATGGCCAGAGTATATTCCTTAAAAATCACAGGTGGAAGTCAAATTCATTTATATGCTACCTCAGAGCTTTCCCAGCTGAATCAACATTTTAATTTTGGCCCTATATCAGTGGCATTCCCTCAGCATGCTACCTCACTGTCATGGGCATTCATCCTATGTATGCTTGATGAGCGGCTATCCAATGTCATAATCAGGGTGGTATGAATATGTGTGTTGGGGAGTAGTGTGTGTGTTAGGCTGGGAGAGAAGGATGGAAAGGGGGGAGGGTGGAGGAAAGGATGGAAACTTGAATACAATTTCTTTCTTTGGTAATAAAATCTATACATCCATTGAAGATTTTCCTGAAGTCTTACATGCTAAATTATAACCTTTGCTGTTTACTTGCCTTTGACTATGGACAATACTGTCTTTCAGGGATGTAGACTAGCTTTAGTGAGTTGCGTGCCAGGGCCAGAAGCAGGGGAGCCTTTATGGACAGGTGAGGAACAGGTTTTTGTGTATATTAGGCATTGTCTTCTGGGAGTCTGCCCCTCCTCAGCGGGCCTATCTTGTTCAGGTCTGTGGCTCTTTATGTCAGCCACATAATGATCTCTCCCTGGGATCATATTGGCTCAAAAACACCCTGATCCCCAGAGTTCCTGGGCTTTGATTGTGCTACTCCTCACCTGAAATGTTTCCCTGGTGCCATTCTATGTATGGAACCCATTTCCTTCTCTTAATGGCTGGGCTGTCTGACCCAGACCCCAAGGCTTATGTCTTCCCTGAGCAGTACTTACTATTATTATTACCTCTCCATGGTGCTTAGTCTGTGTGCAAGATTAGATGATTCAGAAGTCAGTGCCTGGATTCAAAAGCTGGCTCATCTATGTAACCCAGTGCCAGCTATTTATTCTCTCTAGAACTCAGTTTGCAAACCTGTAAAATGGAGTTTATAGTTAGATATTTATTGAGTTAATAAGTGAAATCCACAGATGTAAAGTCCTTTACATAATGTCTGGCCCATAACAAATGCTTCACGTAAATTCATCAAACAAAGGAAAGGCTGTGTTTGAATTAACACTTGAATTTGTAAACTTCATTGGATAGCCTATAAATATATAAGCCATTACAGGCTGGCACAGATTATTATGAACAATATAATGGGCTACTCAGCATGCTGAGTGCAGGGGAACTCCCAGTGACCCCAATTTAATCCTGTTCTTGCTGATCGCTTGACATTTCCAAGAATAGCTTTAATTAACCTTACCCTAGTGAGTAACTTTAATGCTGCTCTGCATATCTCTGTAGAGTTTCTTCTGTGTATCACATTAGTCCCAGCCAATGTTGAGAGAGTTCACCATCATTTAGTAGCTTACTAATTGGGCAATATCTGTACATATGCACGTAAGGATAGAAAAAATATATATGTTTACATATATAGCATACATGCATGTCATGAGTCAGCACTTAAGTAAACCCATGTGTAATGTGAATATATTTGACAGAAGCAACAGGACTCTTCTGTGAAACTAAATTGGTATTCTTTGATGAGTAGCAAAACTTTCTTAATACAAAACCAAAAGATGCATATGTTTGGATTTTCCTGGAACTCTCACTCTCTCTTTCTCTCTCTCTCTCACACACACACACACATACACACTCATGTACACACATATATACTGTTTGATTTTTTGGTATTTATGTATAGGTATTATTTTCTCACATAGAATAAGGTGGCATTGTAAAAGGGAACACAGGAAAAAGATAAAGTATAAATTAAACTCCTATTTCTGCAACTTATAAAAAGAGGGGGCTTACACAATAAGATTCTATTTGTATAAGAGAAGGATAGTTATGGATGACTCAGAAGGACTTGCTAAGTAATTATGTATCAAGAATTATGCTCAGGTCACTGTGAGTATTAAATAAATGAGATAAATATGTATAAGTTTGACAGACTGAAAAGTAATATGTGACTATTATATATTATAATTTTTATTGTAAGAATGTATAAAGTTATATGGGTAAATAAGTTAGATTTATTTTCTAAAGCAAAAATGAGTACATGATCAGATTTACGGTAGTAACAGAAAGGAAAAGTACAAACAAAAAGGTACTGTTTAATGAACATGTGCTATGATCCAGGCATTGTGCAATATATTTCCATGTGTTACTTTATATTTCTGAGCGTATGGTCTCAAGAAGTAGATTGGGTTTTTATACACTTAATTACACTTAAGCTTCTACTTGAACAGTCCATTAAAGAAAACCTCAGAGTTTCCCTAGGTGGTCTGCCCCAAGTATGAAAAAATCCTTCCCTTTTCTAAAGCAGAATTCCATCTCTTTGTAACTCAGTTGTCCTAATTCAGAGCAAAAGTAGCTTGTCTGACTTCCCCATGGAGCCCTCAATGTTTCCTATGTCACGAGTCCCAGCTGCACACCTTCATTTCCTGAAGTTGTTCCCCATATGACCTGATTTCTATTCTGGAAAATCTCTTTTTGGTGACCCCTCTCTCTTCTTCTCAATGTCCCACTTAAGGCATCACACCCAGAATTAAATGCAACCAAGTGTACGGAGGGCCTGTAGATTCATCCTATATATGGTTGGGGAGGTGCTATATTTCAGATACCTCCTTTCTGCTGTATATGACTGTGACCTATCTATATCTATATATCAATGTGTTTATCTATCTAGCTGTCTATACATATATATGGTGACTTGAAGTTTAGTTTCCATGTGGCAAAAATAGAAAGACATCACTGTGTGTATGAATCTTACCCACTTTGTTTCTTCAAATAATATGTAACAATGTAATGACTTTCATGGTCATAGTCCTTCTTTTACTGATCTTAGAGAGTAAGGAGTAGAAATCTCTATAGAAAGATGAGTTTGTCTGAAAAATCCTTTTTATTATTATTTCTTTGCTGAGAGAAGAGTATTTGTTACTGTCTTTTTCAAATTCAATTTCATAAACCAATTCAATAAACAGTTATTTCTCTAGGCCAAAAGGGCTAAAAATATGCCCTAGTCTCCTCATGAAATCCTTTTGATTTTAATAAACTCAGACAGTAAGAATCAAGCAAAAAAAAGCTATTATGCATTTCATCATCTGAGTTTTGCTCACTGTTAACAACCATTCTTGGACCAAATATCTGCCACCTGATGGTTCTTATGAGAACTGTTAGGTATTACTGGAGCCACTATAGGGTTCAAAATTCATTCATTCATTCATTCATTCACTCATTCAACAAATATACAAAAGTTCACACACTTGAGTGGAATAGATGAATAATTATTTTGGAATAAAACATTTCTATAATGAAGTTGGCTATATTTAAGTATCTCCATAGGCAGTGAATACAATGTAATTTTGGCAAGAGATCCTTGCCCTAGATATCAAATCATAATAAATTACCAACTTTGGTAGAATTGTTTTACATCTCAGTATTTTCGGTCATAAAGTTTCATCTGCCTGGGTAGTTCCTTGCTGCCCATTATTCTTCCTGTTGACATCCCTTTGTTTTTAGAAGTTGGGCTTATTTGACCTTCCCCTCATTTGTGCTTTCTCTCTACTGGATATAAATATATTTTTTCCTCATAATATGTCTAATGTTTCATTGCATTAATTTATGAAAATTTCTCACTCTGCTAGACTCTAAGCCTCTTTCAGGTAGTCCCACACTGTTTGCCTTGCAACTCTGAGTGCCTAATCCCTAACTTGGTTTAAGATGATTACTATGCTCTGCAAACAATGAATCATGGAAAACTACATCAAAAACTAATGATGTAATGTATGGTGATTAACATAACATAATAAAATAAAATTAAAAAAAAAGATGATTCGTATGCCCTCAAGAATGCTCAACTGAATAACTAAAACCCCAACTATAGATAAATGTGTAAAAATGTTTTTTGCTAAACCATACAGGACAAAGGAACTCCCTGCATGAAGTAGAATTCAGATCTGTGAATTTAGATAGGAAAAAAACATATCTTCATTTTCACTATGTTCTAAATGATATTTGTCATTTCTTTCATTTATGAATATGAGTAACAAACCATAGTAGTATTAGCAGTACCAGTGACTTTGTCACCAATAGAAATGACAGATATTTCCTTATCTTACTGCAGTCACTAAAGATGTGTCAATGTATTGTTTATGTTCAACATCATTTGTAATTATGTTATTTATTAGATCTGCCAGTGCATCTTATTATTTAACTCATCAATAAAAGGCAACTATATTACTTCTTCATCATTTTTTTCATATTCTGATAACTATATTTCAATGTAATTATTTTCCTTGTTAATCTTATCTATTTTATTTTATGTATTTAAAAACTTTATTCTGAGAAAGGGGTCAACAGGTTTAAATAGACTGAGAAATTTTTCTATGGTACAAAAAATGTTAAGGACATCTGTCCATACTACATTAATGAAAATTTAATGAGAAAGAAAAGCATGATGTTAGTAAACCCCAGCTTTAACATCTATATTCTCTCTTTTCTATATTTTTAGGATCTATGCTTTTGCCTTTTATGAGATGATTTATATTAAACATATTTATCCATCACCACCAAAAGAATGGGGATGAGTCTGATCTCAATCATTAATCCTTGATGTCATATTGGTTATTCTTTAATGTATATGAATTCCAATGTTACTCTTCCCTGGAGATGCTTTTCCCTTTTCTTATAGAGTAGAAGATACTGGCACTATTTACAATGAATTTTTTTTTAAAAGCTCAATGGTTTATGAGAGACTATGGACTCTGAGAAACAAACTGAAGGTTTGAGATGGAAGGGGTGTGGCGGGATGGGTTAGCCTGGTGATGGGTATTAAAGAGGGCATGTACTGCATGGAGCCCTGAGTGTTATACGCAAACAATGAATCATGGAACACAACATCAAAAACTAATGATGTAATGTATGGTGATTAACATAACATAATTAAAAAAATAAAAAATAAAACTCAATGGTTTCAGGGTTAGGGAAATATTTGTTTGTAGTAAGGCTGAACATGAAAATATATTTCAAGGATTCAGGATCTACCCAGTAATATTCAAACTGGGAATTATTCTTTTATTTCTAAAATTAAAAAAAAAAGTTTTAAGGCTAAAACAACTGTTTTCACTACCACAGTATGGGAGGACATTTTGTGGTGATCATTGAGAGCACACCATTGAAAGTGATTCTTCCAGGTATCTACATTGTCTAAATCCATGGAATGGCAACTAGGAACAAAATGGTACAATAGCATTTTGGAAGAAAACACTTCACTCTAAAGACCAAATTAACAAATTCAGATATAAAAACCGATAGCTGATTGTGACCATCAGCTATGATACAGGAGAGTGAAATTTGAACATGGATAAACATGAGATAAAGGAAATATGTACCACACAGTGGTGTAGAATGATATCCTGGTATAGGAAAGACCAGAATGTGAAAGATGGAGATGGTCAATAAATCCTAGGAGACATCATAAAGGGAATTTCCTGCTCGGTCTGAAATGAACACAGAACATCAGTGGAGCTACCATTGATGTGAAGGGCTTCGGTGAGGCAGTGCTATTGGAATGAAATGCAACTTTAGAATCTGAATGATGGAAGATAATCAAGAAGAAAAAGAAAGACTCAAATTTTTAGTGATGTTACTTGGAGTTTACCAAACAGATATTCAGGGGCACTTGGGTGGCTCAGTTGTGAAGCATCTGCCTTTGGCTCAGGTCATGATCCCAGGGTCCTGGAATCGAGCCCCACATGGAGCCCTGCATCGGGCTCCCTGTTCAGCAGGAAGCCTGCTTCTCCCTCTCCCACTCCCCCTGCTTGTGTTCCCTCTCTCACTATGTCTCTCTCTCTGTCAAATAAATAAATAAAATCTTAAAAAAAAAGAGAGAGAGAGAGAGATACTTCATTCCCTGTTTGTTCACCCTGGGCACCAGACTCTTGACTTTAGTGTCCAGGTAGGAACCCCATAGCCAAGATTGCCAATACAATAATAATTTTAACATGAGAATTTATGGAAGGCAACAATAAGACATGTTAATAGTGGTTTTCTACTTTAGTTATGAACACATAAATTTTGCTATGCATACATATATAACAAACTATAATGGTTATTACTGTAGGTTAATTGCCTGTTATTACTTACACATAGGTTTTAAATATTAAATATTCTCTTGAAAGGAGTAATGATTATGTCATTCTAGACTAAATCTTAGCCTAGACTAAGCTTAGACTAAGTCTAGGACTTAGCTTAGATCTTGCCAGAGCCAGGAGATCAACGGGTATCCCCTGGACAGCATCCACAAATACTGGGTCATGTTAGATGTGCACACAAGCTCCTTTAGGCAGAGCGAGAGCATGAGGATGGTGCCTACTGGCATCCATGATATTTGGAGAGTATTTAAGTTAGCTTCTAGATATGTATTAAATTAGATATCTGCTCTTCAAGCTGAAACTTTTAAGAAAAGCAAATAAGCCTCTTTCCCAGAAAGACTGGATGTGTTTCAGTTAGCTGTCCCTGTGCTGGGCCCTGGGGTGTAGCCAAGTGAGTCTGCACAAACTCTTGAAGAGACATTTCTCAGTTCACTGTACCCTGTGGGTCTTATGGACACAGGCCCCATTGGCATTCAAAGCTAGATGTTTTGAGGACCTGTCTCTTAGGTGTAGGTCTTAAAGCTGATGTGCCAGATGTGGGGTTCAAACCATTCACTCCTCATAAGCTCTAGTTGCGAGTTCTCTCTTGAGTTTGGGTCACCACGCCAAGGGTAGGGTTTGTGGTAAGATTGTGTATCAGCTTTTCCTACCTATTTTTATGTGGAATTTTTCTCATTTGCTCTATGTGTGGGAATCACTCAGCTAGTTTCTGGATCTCTTTCAGAGGAAATTGTCCTGTATGTAACCGTAGATTCAGTCTCCATGGAAAAAGGTGAGTTCAGGAGTCTTCTACATTGCCTTCTTGAACTGGAACCTCTTAGCCTGGAACTTCTTTTTTTTTTTTTTTTTTAATTTTTTATTGTTATGTTAATCACCATACATTACATCATTAGTTTTAGATTAGCCTGGGACTTCTGAGCACTTTCCCGTCCTGTACATCTGTTCTTGCTTATAGGCTTGCACAATGTGCAGGTTTTCTGTATAGTTCCTCCCTTATTTTCCCCCCTGAGTTGTTAGTGGCTGGTGAGGACTGAAGTAGAACACAGCTGGACTTCAAGTCATAGTACTACTGGTGGTGTGGAGATTGTGGTCATATTCCCAATGTTGACCATAAACTAGCCTTCAAAGGAAAAGAACCCTCAAGAGTTAAATGGCTTTTCCACATAAAGTATCATGTCATCTGTGAAGACACAAAAGAGACTTTGACTTCTTCTTTGCTAATTTGAATACCTTTTATTTCTTTTTGTTGTCTGATTGCTGTTGCCAGGACTTCTAGTACTATGTTGAACAATAGTGGCAAGAGTGGGCATCCTTGACATGTTCCTGATCTTAAGGGAAAGGCTCTCATCTTTTCCCCATTGAAGATGATATTCACTGTGGGTTTTTCATAGATGGATTTTATGAACTTGAGGAATGTTCCCTCTATCCCTATACTCTGAAAAATTTTAATTAGGAAAGGATGTCGTATTTTGTCAAATGCTTTTTTTGCATCAATTGAGAGGACCATATGGTTCTTCTCTCTCCTCTTATCAATGTGTTCTATCACATTGATTGATTTGCGAATGTTGAACCACCCTTGTACCCTGGGGATAAATCCCACTTGGTCGTGGTGGATGATCCTTTTAATGCATTGTTGGATCCTATTAGCTAGGATTTTGTTGAGAATTTTGGAATCCATATTCATCAGGGATATTGGTCTGAAATTCTCCTTTTTGATGGAGTCTTTGCCTGGTTTGGGGATTAAGGTAATGCTGGCCTCATAGAATGAGTCTGGAAGCTTTTCTTCTGTTTCTATTTTTTGAAAGAGCTTCAGGAGAATAGGTATTATTTCTTCTTTGAATGTTTGGTAGAATTCCCCAGGGAATCCATCAGGCCCTGGACTCTTGTTTTTTGGGAGGTTTTTGATCACTGCTTCAATCTCGTTAGGGGTTATTGGCCTATTCAGGTTGTCAATTTCTTCCTGTTTCAGTCTTGGCAGTTTATAGGTTTCCAGGAAGACATCCATTTCTTCCAGGTTGCTTAATTTATTGGCCTATAGTTGTTGATAATAATTTCTAATAATTGTTTCTATTTCCTTGGTGTTAGTCGTGATCTCTCCCCTTTCATTCATAATTTTATCAATTTGGGTCCTTTCTCTTTTCTTTTGGATAAGTCTGGCCAGTGGTTTATCGATCTTATTAATTCTTTCAAAGAACCAGCTTCTAGTTTCATTGATCTGATCTACTGTGTTTCTGGTTTCTAATTCATTGATCTCTGCTCTAATCTTAATTATTTCTCTTTTAATGCATGGCTTAAGCATCATTTATTGCTTTTTCTCTAGTTCTTTAATGTGTAAAGTTAGTTGGTGAATTCGGGATTTTTCTTTTTTTTTTTTTTAGTGAGGCTTGGATGGCTATGTATTTCCCCCTTAGGACCGCCTTTGCAGTATCCCATAGGTTTTTGACCGATGTGTTTTTGTTCTCATTGGTTTCCATGAATTGTTTAAGTTCTTCTTTGATTTCTTGGTTGATCCGAACATTATTGAGCAGAGTGGTCTTTAGTTACCAAGTGTCTGAATTTGATACTTTATGTGGAAAATCCAAAAGAGTCCACCCCTAAATTACTAGAACTCATACAGCTATTCAGTAATGTGGCAGGATACAAAATCAATGCACAGAGATCAGTTGCTTTCTTATACACTAACAATGCAACTGTAGAAAGAGAACTTAGAGAAACGATTCCATTTACAATAACACCAAAAACCATAAGATACCTCACAATAAACCTAACCAAAGAGGTAAAGGATCTATACTCTAGGAACTATAGAACACTCATGAAAGAAATTGAAGAAGACACAAAAAGATGGAAAAACATTCCATGCTTATGGATCGGAAGAATAAACATTGTTAAAATGTCTATGCTACCCAGAGCAATCTATACCTTCAATGCCATCCCAATCAAAATTCCAATGACATTTTTCAAAGTGCTGGAACAAACAATCCTAAAATTTGTATGGAATCAGAAAAGACCCTGAATCATCAAGGAAATGTTGAAAAATAAAAACAAAGCTGGGGGCATCATGTTATATTTCAAGCTATATTACAAAGCAGTGATCACCAAGACAGCATGGTACTGGCACAAAAACAGACATATAGACCAATGGAACAGAATAGAGAGCGCAGTTATGGACCCTCAACTCTATGGGTCAGATAATCTTCAACAAAGCAGGAAAAAATATGCAATGGAAAAAAGACAGTCTCTTCAAAAAATGGTGCTGGGAAAATTGGACAGCTATATACAGAAGAATGAAACTCGACCATTCTCTAACACCATACACAAAGGTAAACTCAAAATGGATGAAAGACCTCAATGTGAGAAAGGAATCCATCAAAATCCTAGAGGAGAACATAAGCAGTAACCTCTTTGACATCGACCACAGCAACTTCTTTCAAGATACCACTCCAAAGGCTAGTGAAACAAAAGCAAAAATGAACTTTTGGGACTTCATCAAGATAAAAAGCTTCTGCACAGCAAAGGAAACAGTCAACAAAACAAAGAGGCAACCCACAGAATGGGAGAAGATATTTGCAAATGATACTACAGACAAAGAACTGATTTCCAAGATCTATAAAGAACTTCTCAAACTCAACACCCAAAAACCAAATAATCAAGTCAAAAAATGAGCAGAAGACATGAACAGACACTTGTCCAAAGAAGACATACAAATGGCTAACAGACACATGAAAAAATGTTCATCATCATTAGCCATCAGGGAAATTCCAATCAAAACCACATTGAGATACCACCTTACACCAGTTAGAATGGCAAAATTGACAAGGCAAGAAACAACAAATGTTGGAGAGGTTGTGGACAAAGGGGAACCCTCTTACACTGTTGGTGGGAATGCAAGTTGGTACAGCCACTTTGGAAAACAGTGTGGAGGTGCCTCAAAAAATTTAAAAAAGAGCTACCCTATGACCCAGCAATTGCATTACTGGATATTTACCCAAAGACACAGATGTAGTGAAAATAAGGGCCATATGCACCCCAATGTTCATAGCAGCAATGTCCACAATAACCAAACTGTGGAAAGAGCTGAGATGCCCTTCAACAGATGAATGGATAAAGAAGATGTGGTCCATACACACAATGGAATATTACTCAGCCACCAGAAAGGATGAATACCCAAGTTTTATGTCAACATGGATGGGACTGGAGGAGATTATGCTAAGTGAAATAAGTCAAACAGAGAAAGTCAATTATCATATGGTTTCACTTATTTGTGGAACATAGGAATAGCATGGAGAACATTAGGAGAAGGAAGGGAAAAATGAAAGGGGGGAAATCAGAGGGGGAGACAAACCATGAGAGACTATGGACTCTGAGAAACAAACTGAGGGTTTTAGAGGGAAGGGGGGTGGGGGGATGAGTTAGCCTGGTGATGGGTATTAAGGAGGGCAAGTACGGCATGGAGTACTGGGTATTATATGAAAACAATGAATCATGGATCACTACATCAAAACTAATGATGTACTGTATGGTGACTAACATAACAATAAAATAAAATAAAATTTAAAAAAAGAGAGTTAAATGGCTGCCTGTGTGAACAGTGATCTCTAAGTCTTTCTCCTCAAGGTCTAAATGTCCAAATGACAATTTCTTTTAGCTATTCAAAGACCGGAATAGTCAAGTCATTCCCCACTGACTGCTTTCAAACAGTTTTCCACCACCCCCATCCATTCCTCCAGTTCAAGTTCTAGCTGCAGCAAAAATGCAGAGGTGAGCAGGGTTCCAGGATTGAGAGGTGGGAGGTGAGAGAGGACACACCTTGTTTGTTTTGGGGATAAAGAACCTGACCCTGGTACATACATTCCAAAGCTCTGCTGCCAAAAGATGTGGAAGAAGAAGTCACGCCTGGTGTGTGTGCTTTGGAAGTGTTTGTTGGTCAGCTACGACAGTAGCAGGAAGTGTGTTCTGAAGAATTGAAAAACAGGGACCCAAGGTGGAAAGGAGGGACGTTGTCAGAGTTGGAAAGGGCAGAGAGAGACTCATCCTTCCCCCAGGAAATGCCAAAATCTATTGGGTGTGGACATTTGGCATGAGCATCTGCTTCTGCCCATTTTATTTTTATTTATTTATTTTTTCATTCACCAGCATCTGCTTTTGTTTTTTATTTATTTATTTTCATATTTTTAGGACTTTTTTTATTATGTTCAATTAGCCACCATATAGTACATCATTAGTTTTTGATGTAATGTTCAATGATTCATTGTTTGTGTATAACACCCAGTGCTCATCACAACACATGCTCTCCTTAATACCCATCACCCAGTTACCCCGTCCCCCCACACCGCTCCTTTCTGTAACCCTGTTTGTTTCCCAGAGTCCAGAGTCTATCATGGTTTGTCACCCTCTCTGATTTCTGCCCCTTTTAAAAATAACAACTCTGTTAAGATTTAATTGACATACAGTAAACTATATATATTTAAAATAAGGGGAGGAAGGTGGCAGGGGGGATGGGTTAGCCCAGTGATGGGTATTAAGGAGGGCACTTATTGCATGGAGCACTGGGTGTTATATGCAAACAATGAATCATGGAACTCTACATAAAAAGCTAATGATGTACTGTATGGTGACTAACATAATAAATAAAATAAAATAAAACAGTATTATAATAAGTTTTGAAATATCCATACACCTGTAAAACCATCAGCCCCCAAAAATTATCCTCATGACCATTTGTAACCTCTTTCTCCTGACTCTAGCTGCCACCTCCACTGCAGTTCCAGGCAATCATTAATCTGTTTTCTGTCACTACAGTTAGTTTGCAATTTCTAGAATTTTCTATAAATGGAATCATATATGTTCACTCTTTGGTCTGTTTTTTTTTTTTTTTTTTTTTTAAAGATTTTATTTATTTATTTGACAGAGAGAGAGACAGCGAGAGCAGGAACACAAGCAAGGGGGAGTGGGTGAGGGAGAAGCAGGCTTCCCGCCGAGCAGGGAGCCCGGTGCGGGGCTCGATCCCAGGACCCTGAGATCATGACCTGAGCCGAAGGCAGTCGCTTAACCAACTGAGCCACCCAGGCGCCCCTGGTCTGTTTTTTTTTAAATTCAACATAATTATTCTGAGATTCATACAACTTTTTGCATATATCAGTAGTTCATTTTTAAATTGATGAATACTATTCCATTGCATGTCATATTGCAATTTGTTTATCCATTCAGTGCTTGATAGATATTTGGTTATTTGGTTTGTTTCCAGTTCTTATTTGCCACAAATAAGGTTGCTGTGAACATTTGTGTACAAATCTTTGTGTGGATATATGCTTTCATTTCTCTTGGGTAAATGCCCAGGAGAGTATAAATCATAGAGTTGTAGGTTTTATTTTTTAAGAAACTCTCAAATTGTTTTCCAAAGTGGTTGCATAAAGGCTGTAGTTCCCTGCATCCTCACTAACACCTGGTATGATAGTCTGTAATTTTAACCATTCTACTTGGGGTGTTGGTTTCTTATTGTGGTTTTAATTCCCATTTCTCTGATGATTAATGCTAAATTTTGATGTGCTTATTTGTGATCTGTGTATCTTTGGTGGCAAAGTTTCTGTTCAAACTTCTGGCCTATTTTTACTGGTGTTTAGTCTTACCTTTTCTGTTTGTTTGTTTGTTTTCTTATTATTGAATTTTGAGAATTATTTGTATATTCTGTATATAAATCCTTCATGGGGATGTATAATTTTTAATATTTTCTTTCAGTCTGTGG
The DNA here is from genome assembly GCF_004348235.1 of Phoca vitulina. Lineage (NCBI taxonomy): Eukaryota > Metazoa > Chordata > Mammalia > Carnivora > Phocidae > Phoca > Phoca vitulina. Next base: position 47,713,290 of record NW_022589713.1, read on the forward strand.
CTTATCTTTTCATTCTCTCTCCAGATCTCTCTATGCTCCATTCTGCAAACTATAACAGCTTTGTTAACCTCAGACTCTCAGCTCCAGAAAGCCACTGTGCTCAGCCTTGGATCCCCCTCTGCATCATGGCTGAGAAATTCTTTCAAAGCAATAAGTTAGGCAATTGTAGGGCCCATCTCAATTGTTTTCCATTTCTCAGGGGTTACCATCTTTCTTTGCCTGATGTCCAGTGTCTTGAAAATTATTGTGTCATATATTTTCCTATTTTTTTTGGATTTTTCAGGCAAGAGGATAAATCTTGACCCCACTATTTCACATTAGCCAGAATCTGAAGCCTTGACTGTGGCAACTGTTACTCCTGGGAATGGATACTGGAGGCTGTCTTTTTGCAGCCTTTTGGCAGCTGTCGTTCCCCCCCCGCCCCATTATTAGTAAATGAGATTCATTTTAAAAAGACTTAGCTGGCAAAGCCTGTCTATATGGCAGCTGAAACTAAAACATGATTCACTTCTTGCACTATACAACAGAATTGCCTTTATAACACAGAGTTGCCTATAAAAGTGATTCACTTCTTGCACTGTGTAGTTTGCTGTATAGCAAAACAGTAGACAATGAATTAATTACAGTCTGGAAATGTGGGGAGAAGGATATGAGACACCTAATAGAAGAGACTTTTCTTTGCTCAGAGTTTTGAACATTTATAAACTGATCAATTTTATTAGGAGTCTTGGAAAGTTTTGCGTATGAAGAATAGGTAGGTACAGGAAACAATAATAGCATCCATATAAGTGCAATGAAGAAATCTCAGACTAAAAGATAAGTTTAATTCCAGGAGTCACTAAGCAGTTAAAGATATCAAGTCCATGCAAGATAGATACCACAATAAAAAAAAAAAAAGTACATTAGTTTTCAATGAGCAGAACTAGTATAGCAAAAATAAGTTTTAAAATATAGTTATATCCTTGGAATGATTAAAAGAGAATAAATCATCCACAAATAATAATAACCCAATAAAATCTTAAAAATAAAAATATGATTCTTAAATACAAATGAGTTCAGTAGAAGGCAAAAAAGAGAATATTGTGAATATAACTGTCATAAGAAATGGATTATGAATTTGGATTATCAAGTCAAAAAATGATCAAATGGGCCAGAGATAAAAGAAATAAATGATGTGAAAAGAAAGTTACAAAACACAGATGATAGATTTATGGGTACCTGTGTCCATGTGGTAAGAGTTTATAGAAAAGAGAGATATTGGGGAGGTTGGAATATTCAAATAAATAATTAAAGTCATGAAAAGACAGCATGGAAAATTAAGAGATAATCAAAATGAAGGATTAAGGAATAAAATACACACTCCTCTATGTATTTAGGTGAAAGTTCAGATCAGGAAAAAATTGAAAGCTTCCAGAATTTTAGGAAAAGAAAAAAAAAGAAATTATGATCAATAGATTAAGAATCACACTGACACTGGACATGCATCCAGTCTATATAGTGGGGAAAAAAGAGAAATATCATCAAATATTTTGAAGTACAATTATTTTGAGCAAATAATTCTTTATCTAGTCAAAGTAGCATACAAATAACACACATATGTGTGTGTACTGCTATTGTTTAGATACTCCCAGACCCTTTTGCTCCCACTCAGGTCTGGAATGCCTGTATCATTGTTTATAGTCTCCAGACAAGACATGGGAAGGGTCTTCCACTAGGGATCTAAACTGCCCCAAAGAAAATATACCAGGTTACTAAAAACATGATTTCCTACCAAAATGACCTAACCTAGTGATACTACAGTGAAACCTGTGAGGAACAAGTCCTGTCCACTGGCACAGAGCTTCCAATCAACTATTTTACAAAGGCATCAAAGCCATTAAGGTACAGAAACAAAACACTGAGGCAAATCTCCTGACTCCAAGGCTGTCGCTCTTTTCTGCTGTATTGGCATTATACTTCTTATCCCCTAAGTTTGGTGCTCAAGTTGAATGGGGCATGTAGAAGAACCAATAGAGCTTGACATACTGGATCATATACAAATCATTTAGAAAGGATATTTTATAAAGGATTCAAAATGCAAAAGAGAAAATGGACTATATTTTATTTTGGGCAAAATATTGGTCAAGTGTGCTTATAGCTATCTTGAAGTGTTTAAATATTCCCCCATACACTTATCAACCTCTCTTTCTAGAAATCCATCCTCCCTACCCCAAAATGATGAGTATTTCCTTAAGACTTGATTGACAGTGCAGATTACATAAATGTCCAAATTTTCTTGCACTTATTGTAGAGTTTTATAATCTCTGGCATCTTCCTTTTTTTCTCTCATATAAAGCTGAGGGATTCTTTTTGTCCAGGAGGAAAACAAGATAGAGTTTAATTGCTTTGTACGTGTTCCAGGGTCACAAATTTCACAAAAGAGCTTTCACTAAATCTCAATCCCAGTCCAATGTTCCTCTTTCTAATTGAAATTCAAAATGAAGTGAGATTTCAGAATGTCTATGAGCTTAATATTATGGACTAATGTGTAATATTTGTTTACCAGCAATAATTTAGGATAATTTGCCTATAAAAGTGCAATGTAGAACGTCCCATTTAATGGTGCATTAAGTGAAAGAGGAAGAGCTTTCTCAGGTCCAAAAACAAAAGAATAGTTTTACTACCCATTCTTCTTCAGGATCATTGCAGTGTTTTCCAAATTAAATCACTTTTATGATTGGAGAGTGCTGGAGAGGGGGCTTTCTGGCACTGACTTTTACATTTGAAAACTGGTTTGAAAAGTTTGAAATACATTACCTGTCAGTCCATGGATAGCTGAGCAGGCATAAGAAGTGTTCTTTGATAATTCTCCATTTCTACTACTGTATTTGTACATTGAAGAGTTTTTATCTTTTCCAAGGTTATTTAATAATATGGTGATATTATGCAAAGTTTAAAGCATATATACAAATAGAATAATAAAATAAATCCCCATTTAGTCACCATCCAGATTTATCAATTATCAAATTTTTTCACACTTGCTTCACATATTCTTTTATACAGTGTACCTTGGAGAACGTGATTGTCCTGAAAACATCATAATTGCATTTAAAAGAAGCACAGATATTATGTTAGATGACTTTGGCTATTTAAAGATTTTTTCTTTTCAGTCAAATGTATGTTCCAAGGATGTGTATCAAAAATAGCTGTAAAAATTTCATGCATTTAAATATGAAATCCAAAATAGATAGCGTTCGGCCACTCTTACCCACACTCTGTTTTCTTCTCATGGGGTTCTCCCTCAAAGAAGATAAATTTTTGGATAATGGTTGGGGGATGGAAGAGGTAATGTCATTAAATTGTCATGCTTTTCACCTTTTATCAGGTATATGATTTTAAAACATCCTGACAGTAGCTACTGTCCCTTTTTAATTTTTTTATTATGTTATGTTAATCACGATACATCATTAGTTTTTTTTAATGTTTTTTTATTACGTTATGTTAATCACCATACATTACATCATTAGTTTTTGATATAGTGTTCCATGATTCATTATTTGCATATAACACCGAGTGCTCCATGCATAACGTGCTTTCTTTAATACCCATCACCAGGCTAACCCATCCTCCCACCCCCTCCCCTCTAGAACCCTCAGTTTGTTTTTCAGAGTCCATCATCTGTCATGGTTCATCTCCCCCTCCAATTTCCCCCCCTTCGTTCTTCCCCTCCTGCTATCTTCCTTTTTTTTTTTTTTTGTTAACATATAATGTATTATTTGTTTCAGAGGTACAGATCTGTGATTCAACAGTCTTGCACAATTAACAGTGCTCACCATAGCACATACCCTCCCCAATGTCGATCACCCAGCCGCCCCATCCCTCCCACCCCCCACCAGTCCAGCAACCCTCAGTTTGTTCCCTGAGATTAAGAATTCCTCATATCAGTGAGGTCATATGATACATGTCTTTCTCTGATTGACTTATTTTGCTCCGCATAACACTCTCCAGTTCCACCTACGTCATTGCAAATGGCAAGATTTCATTCCTTTTGATGGCTGCATAATATTCTATTGTATATATATACCACATCTTCTTTATCCATTCATCTGTCAATAGACATCTTGGCTCTTTCCACAGTTTGGCTATTGTGGACATTGCTGCTATAAACATCGGGGTGCACGTACCCCTTCGGATCCTTACATTTGTATCTTTGGGGTAAATACCCAGTAGTGCAAGTGCTGGATCGTATGGTAGCTCTATTTTCAACTTTTTGAAGAACCTCCATACTGTTTTCCAGAGTGGCTGCACCAGCTTGCATTCCCACCAACAGTGTAGCAGAGTTCCCGTTTCTCCACAACCCCGCCAACATCTGTCATTTCCTGACTTGTTAATTTTAGCCATTTGGACTGGTGTGAGGTGGTATCTCATTGAGGTTTTGATTTGGATTTCCCTGATGCCGAGCGATGTTGACACTTTTTCATGTGTCTGTTGGCCATTTGGATGTCTTCTTTGGAAAAATGTCTGTTCATATCTTCTGCCCATTTCTTGATTGGATCATTTGTTCTTTGGGTGTTGAGTTGAAGAAGTTCTTTATAGATTTTGGATACTAGGCCTTTATCTGATATGTCATTTGCAAATATTTTCTCCCATTCTGTCGGTTGTCTTTTGGTTTTGTTAACTGTTTCTTTTGCTGTGCAAAAGCTTTTTATCTTGATGAAGTCCCAATAGTTCATTTTTGCCCTTGCTTCCCTTGCCTTTGGCGATGTTTCTAGGAAGAAGTTGCTGCGGCTGAGGTCGAAGAGGTTGCTGCCTGTGTTCTCCTTTAGGGTTTTGATGGACTCCTGTCTCACATTTAGGTCTTTCAAACCATTTTGAGTCTATTTTTGTGTGTGGTGTAAGGAAATGGTCCAGTTTCATTCTTCTGCATGTGGCTGTCCAATTTTTCCAACACCATTTGTTGAAGAGACTGTCTTTTTTCGATTAGACATTCTTTACTGCTTTGTCAAAGATGAGTTGACCACAGAGTTGAGGGTCCATTTCTGGGCTCTCTATTCTGTTCCATTGATCTATGTGTCTGTTTTTGTGCCAGTACCATACTGTCTTGATGATGACAGCTTTGTAATAGAGCTTGAGTCTGGAATTGTGATGCTGCCAGCTTTGCTTTTCTTTTTCAACATTCCTCTGGCTATCCGGGGTCTTTTGTGGTTCCACACAAATTTTACGATTATTTATTCCATTTCTTTGAAAAAAGTGGATGGTGTTCTGATGGGGATTGCATTGAATGTGTAGATTGCTCTAGGTAGCATTGACATCTTCACAATATTTGTTCTTCCAATCCATGAGCATGGAACATTTTCCCATTTCTTTGTGTCTTCCTCAATTTCTTTCATGAGTATTTTATAGTTTTCTGAGTACAGATCCTTTGCCTCTCTGGTTAGATTTATTCCTAGGTATCTTATGGTTTTGGGTGCAATTGTAAATGGGATCGACTCCTTAATTTCTCTTTCTTCTGTCTTGTTGGTGGTGTATAGAAATGCCACTGATTTCTGTGCATTGATTTTATATCCTGCCACTTGACTGAATTCCTGTATGAGTTCTAGCAGTTTTGGGGTGGAGTCTTTTGGGCTTTTCACATAAAGTATCATATCATCTGCAAAGAGTGAGAGTTTGACTTCTTTGCCGATTTGGATGCCTTTGATTTCTTTTTGTTGTCTGACTGCTGTGGCTAGGACTTCTAATACTATGTTGAATAGCAGTGGTGATAGTGGACATCCTTGCCATGTTCCTGACCTTATGAGGAAAGCTCTCAGTTTTTCCCCATTGAGAATGATATTCGCTGTAGGTTTTTCATAGATGGCTTTTATGATATTGAGGTATGTACCCTCTATCCCTATACTCTGAAGAGTTTTGATCAAGAAAGGATGCTGTACTTTGTCAAATGCTTTTTTCTGCACCTATTGAGAGGATCATATGGCTCTTGTTCTTTCTTTTATTAATGTATTGTATCACATTGATTGATTTGCAGATGTTGAACCAACCTTGCAGCCCAGGGATAAATCCCATTTGGTCGTGGTGAATAATCCTTTTAATGTACTGTTGGATCCTATTGGCTAGTATTTTGGTGAGAATTTTTGCATCCATGTTCATCAGGGATATTGGTCTGTAATTCTCCTTTTTGATGGCATCTTTGTCTGGTTTGGGGATCAAGGTAATGCTGGCTTCATAAAACGAGTTTGGAAGTTTTCCTTCCATTTCTATTCGTTGGAACAGTTTCAGAAGGATAGGTATTAATTCTTCTTAAAATGTTTGGTAGAATTCCCCTGGGAAGCCATCTGGCCCTGGGCTTTTGTTTGTTGGGAGATTTTTGATGACTGCTTTAATTTCCTTAGTGGTTTTAGGTCTGTTCAGGTTTTCTATTTCTTCCTAGTTCAGTTTTGGTAGTTGATACATCTCTAGGAATGCATCCATTTCTTCCAGGTTATCGAATTTGATGGCATAGAGTTGCCCATAATATGTTCTTAGAATTGTTTGTATTTCTTTGGTGTTGGTTGTGATCTCTCCTCTTTCATTCATGATTTTGTTGATTTGGGTCATTTCTCTTTTCTTTTTGATAAGTCTGGCCAGGGGTTTTTCAATCTTGTTAATTCTTTCAAAGAGCCAGCTCCTAGTCTCATTGATCTGTTCTACTGTTCTTTTGGTTTCTACTTCATTGATTTCTGCTCTGATCTTTATTATTTCTCTTCTGCTGCTGGGTTTAGGCTTTATTTGCTGTTCTTTTTCCAGCTCCTTTAGGTGTAGGGTTAGGTTGTGTACTTGAGACCTTTCTTGTTTCTTGAGAAAGGCTTGTATTGCTATATACTTTCCTCTTAGGACTGCCTTTGCTGCATCCCAAAGATTTTGAACAGTTGTGTTTTCATTTTCATTGGTTTCCATGAATTTTTTTAGTTCTTCTGTAATTTCCTGGTTGACCCATTCATTCTTTAGTAAGATGCTCTTTAGCCTCCATGTATTTGAGTTCTTTCCAACTTTCCTCTTGTGATTGAATTCTAGTTTCATAGCATTGTGGTCTGAAAATAGGCAGGGAATGATCCCAATCCTTTGGTACCAGTTGAGACCTGATTTGTGACCTAGGATGTGATCTATTCCGGAGAATGTTCCATGGGCAGTAGAGAAGAATGTGTATTCTGTTGCTTTGGGATAGAATGTTCTGAGTATATCTGTGAAGTCCATTTGGTCCAGTGTGTCATTTAAAGTCTTTATTTCCTTGTTGATTTTTTGCTTAGACGATCTGTCCCTTTCAGTGAGGGGGGTGTTAAACTCCCCCACTATTATTGTATTGTTGTCAATGTATTTCTTTGCTTTTGTTATTAATTGCCTTATATAATTGGCTCCTCCCATGTTAGGGGCATAGATATTTACAATTGTTAGATCTTCTTGTTGGATAGACCCTTTCAGTAGGATATAGTGTCCTTCCTCATCTCTTATTACAGTCTTTGGTTTAAAATCTAATTTGTCTGATATAAGGATTGCCACCCCAGCTTTCTTTTGGTGTCCATTAGCATGGTAAATGGTTTTCCACCCCCTCACTTTCAATCTGGGGGTGTCCTTGGGTCTAAAATGAGTCTCTTGCAGACAACATATTAATGGGTCTTGTTTTTTAATCCAATCTGATAGCCTGTGTCTTTTGATTGGGACATTTAGCCCATTTACATTCAGGGTAACTATTGAAAGATATGAATTTAGTGCCTTTGTATTGCCTGTAAGGTGACTGTTACTATATATGGTCTGTGTTCCTTTCTGGTCTATGTTGCTTTAAGGCTCTCTCTTTGCTTAGAAGACCCCTTTCAATATTTCCTGTAGGGCTGGTTTCGTGTTTGCAAATTCCTTTAGTTTTTGTTTGTCCTGGAAGCTTTTTATCTCTCCTTCTATTTTCAATGATAACCTAGCTGGTTATAGTATTCTTGGCTACATATTTTTCTCATTTAGTCCTCCGAATATATCACAGTCCTTTCTGGCTTTCCAGGTCTCTGTGGATAGCTGTGTTGCCAATCTAATGTTTCTACCATTGTAGGTTACAGATCTCTTCTCCTGAGCTGCTTTCAGGATTTTCTCTTTGTCTCTGAGACTCGTAAGTTTTACTATTAGATGTTGGGGTGTTGACTTATTTTTATTGATTTTGAGAGGGGTTCTCTGTGCTTCCTGGATTTTGATGCCTGTTTCCTTCCCCAAATTAGGGAAGTTCTCTGCTATAATTTGCTCCAATATACCTTCTGCCCCCCTCTCTCTTTCTTCTTCTTCTGGGATCCCAATTATTCTAATGTTTTTTTGTCTTATGGTATCACTTATCTCTCGAATTCTGCCCTCGTGATCCAGTAGTTGTTTATCTCTCTTTTTCTCAGCTTCTTTATTTTCCATCATTTGGTCTTCTGTATCACTAATTCTCTCTTCTGCCTCATATATCCTAGCAGTTAGAGCCTCCATTTTTGATTGCACCTCATTAATAGCCTTTTTGATTTCAACTTGGTTACATTTTAGTTCTTTTATTTCTCCAGAAAGGGTTTCTCTAATAACTTCCATGCTTTTTTCAAGCCAAGCTAGTATCTTTAAAATCATGATTCTGAACTTTAGTTCTGACATCTTACTAATGTCCACATTGATTAGGTCTCTGGCAGTCGGTACTGCCTCTTGTTCTTTTTTTGAGGTAATTTTTTCCATCTTGTCATTTTGTCCAGAGGAGCATAGATGAATGAGAGAACAAAATGCTAACAAGGTAACAACATTTCCAGAAAATATACACTAAACAAATCAGAAAAGACCTGAAACCGGGGGGAAAGAAAGGGAAAGAAAGAAAAAAGAAAAGAAAAAAAAAGAAAAAGAAAAAGATAAATACAAACAAAAACAAAACAAAACAAAACAAAAAACAGAATATGATCCAATATGATCAGGCTGGTGCATAGATCAGTGCCACACACTAGATTTTGGGCATATTTTGGTCTGTTAGAAGAAAGTGCCTCCCAAAATTTTAAAGAAAGAAAAATTTATATACGTACAAAAATAAGGGTTAATACAATGAAGGGATGGAATATGACTGTAAAGATGAAAATGTAAAAGAATTTATAAAAGGAATTGATAAGATAAGAAGTTGGTTGAAAAAAGAAAGAAGAGGATTTAAAAAAACAAAGGGTAAAAATGTGATCTGGCAGGAGACTAGAACAAAGCCATACACTAGAGATTTAGGGTATATATTGGTCTGTTAGAAGAAATGTCTCCCAAAATTTTAAAGAGAGAGCAATTTATATATATATATACCAAAAATAAGGGTAACTACTATGAAGGCATAGAATATGACTCTAAAAATGAAAAATAAAAAGATTTTTTCAAAAAGGGATTGATAAGATGTTGGTTGGAAAAGGGAAAAAGAAAAATTCAAAAAAAAAGAAAAAGAAAAGACAGTTAAAAAAAAAATAACTTTGAAAGACTAAAGAATCATGGTAAAAAAGTCATGAATTCTATGTGCAGTATTCCCCTAGTGCTGGAGTTCTGCCATTCTCATTGATGGGTAAACTTGGTCTTGGCTGGATGTTCTTGTTGATCATCTGGGACAGGGGCCTGTTGCCGTGGTTCCCAAATGTCTTTGCCAGAGGTGGAATTGCCCCATCCTTGTGGGGTCCGGGCTAGGTAATCTGCTTGGGTTTGCTCTCGGGAGCTTTTGTTCCCTGAAAGCTTTCCTACAGCTTTGGAGGACAAGAGTGAAAATGGCAGCCTCCCAATCTCCTCCCTGGAGGAGCCGAGAACTCAGGGCCCTGCTCCTCAGTGCACCCCCAGAGAAAAGCAGTCAATCAGTCCCATCTCCCCAGTCTCCGGCCACACTCTGTGCTCACCCGCCTGTGACCGAGCGTTTCTATCTCTGGCACCCAACCCCGTGTGGAGTCTCCAAACCCAGCAAATCCCTGCAGTGCACTCCCGCGCCGCTCCTCCCGGGGGAGGAAGGGGAGTCTCCCTGGATCTGCCGCTTGTTGGGTCCCTGCTGGAGGAGCAGTGGCCCGACTGTGCCACGGATCACAGTTTATGGCAACCCCGAGCTGAGAGCCCGTGCTTCGGCTCCGTCTCTGCAGCCAGCTTCCCTGCTCCGATACCTGGGAGCTCTGCCGCACTCAGGCACTCCCGGTCTTTCTGTGACTCCGAGGGTCCTGAGACCACACTGTCCCGCGAGGGTTCGACCCCCCGCTTAGCCACTGGAGTGACGTCCCTCAGCCGAGCCAACTTCTAAAAGTTCCAATTTTGTGCTCCGCTGCTCTATCACTTGCCAGAAGCAGCCGACGGAGGCCCCCTCCCCCGCCGTCTATCCTGCCGAATATCGCCTTGGATTCACTTCTCCGCACGTCCTACCTTCCAGAAAGTGGTCGCTTTTCTGTTCAGGGAGTTGTTGCTATTCTTTTCTTCGATCTCCTGTTGAGTTTGTAGGTGTTCAGAATGGTTTGATCCCTATCCAGCTGAATTCCTGGGACCAGATGAAATCCAGGTCTCCTACATTGCCACCATCTTGCTCCGCCCACATCATTAGTTTTTGATGTAGTGTTCAATGATTCATTGTTTGCGTACTGTCCCTTTTTAAAACCTTCTCTATTACCGTAGATATGCTTAAGATCAGGAAAGGGTTTGGGGTGACTTGTCTAATACTACAGGAGGCTTCCACTTTGCTTGGAGGTTTTTTGTCCTTTCTGGGATAATGCACAACAGGAAGTAGTGGGATAGATGAAAGGGAGAAATTTTTTTTTGTAAAGTGGAAGGCAGGTAGGTTCCTAGGCAGGTCAGTTTTAGGAAAAAGAAGATAGGGATGTTGAAGAGCTAGAAATTGATTCCTTTAGATTATTCCTGCTCCTATAGCCCTTGGGATGATTTCATGTGCTCACATTGGTATACACATAAAGCAAAGATAAAATAATGGAAATTAGCATAGTGTAAATACATTCTTGCTCTTCTTGGGTCAATATTCATGAGACGTAAATTCTGGAGCTCTGAATTGGAAGCTGGAAAATCAGGCTGTACCCCTCCCTAGCAGTGGGATCTTCAACCAAACACTGTTCCTTGAGACTACATTTCCATCTATGAAATAAAAGTACTTGAGTCTCTTCCAGCTTAATGCTCACTGGCTCTGGGTTGATTGGTAGCATGCAGTTCAAGACTGGGAGGTGGCAACTGGGTAGGTCATGGAGATCCTTGAAGGTCAGAGAAAGATTCTAGTCTGATGGGAATCATTGTCAATGATCAAGAATGGTGTGAATGTATACATCCACAAGGCTCAAAACAATAGAAGCGATTTGAGGATTATAGGCCAGTTTCTGTTATCTAGGCTTTTGTCCTATCCACTAATATGAGTAAGTGAAATGCGATAATGATGACTAATATTTGTGCTATGGGATCTATATTATTTAATATTTATCCAATAATTCTTAAAAAAGTGAATCAATTAGTTTCATTTTACAGATTAGAAAACAGATTAGAGAGGAGTGAAGTATGTTGCCCAAGTTCACAGACTAACTAAAAGGAAGAATTAGGACTCAAGGGTATGTCTATACACTAAAACTTTACAACTGTTGCTTCAAGTATTTTGTCTTGTGAACATGGTTACATGAACTTGAACAGGTCTTTGTTTTTTATTAAATTCCTTTAAGTGACCTTTCAGCTTTAAAATCTATACTTTAGATTTTAACCCAGTGGCATTATAAATAAGGTCTGGAAAATGTGCCTGCAGTAAGCTCCAGGAACGAAAATAAAAGGAAATAACTTTGGGAAGTTGCCCACACACAAAACACAGACTAAGAGAAGAGTTAGAATAAATACAAGGATGGTTATATACCAAATCATTATCAGTCTTTTTCTCTTTTGTAAGAGACAATACAAATAGCCTGTATTCAACAATCTTGCACCTAACTTAAGCATTCACAAACAGATTTCTTATTTTACTGTTTCCATGACAGCACATGACATTTCACATGTGTTTTTTAAGGAAGAAAAGGTGAAAATTACTCTCAGTGTTAAATTGAATTTTTCTCCTTCTCCTCACCTATTTTATTCATAGAGACTTAGAAGGTACAACAATTTCATGTTCCTTTCAAAATTTCAGTGCCATTTTTCTATATTAGATGCAGAATTATGTGAATTCAACTTCAGCTCCATTTTCTAAGTCCAGTATTTTTATATAGAGAAAGTTTCTTTAAGGTTGCTTTATTCAACAAGCAATATTCATTACAATAGGGATAGTTCCACAAAATTATATTCATTTTGTGTAACTTTTAAATTGTAATGTGTCAATATTTTAGACTCTCACCATTGCTAAATTTGGGTGTGGCCCTCCATTTGCTTTACCCAGATCTTTTTTCCCATTATGTTACTAGTAGATGGTTAAATGAGGAGTCAACAAATATTTGGGAAGGAATGAATAATTAAATACAGAAACATTTTTGAACTAATTTTTACTTGGAAAACAGATTCTTTTAGAGTGAAATATTGTGATGGTTAAAGAATATTTCATTTTGGGATTGAAAAAACCTTGATATTTATTGGGCATTAGTAGTGGTATTAGTCAGGGTTCTCCTTAGGGAATCAATAGGATGTGTGTGTATATAGAGAGAGGTTTTGGGTTTTTTTTTATTTGAATTTTAGTTAATTAATATACAGTGTAATATTAGTTTCAGGTGTACAATATAGTGATTCATCACTTACATACAACACTAGGTGCTCATCACAATAAGTGCACTCCTTAATCCCCATCACATATTTCATCTGCCCTCCCTCAGCTCCCACTCACCTCCTCTCTGGTAACCATCAGTTTGTTCTCTATAGTAAAGAGTCTGTTTCTTGGTTTGCCAAGAGAGGTTTATTTTAAGGAATTGGCTCATGTTATTGCAGAGGTTTGGTAAGTCCAAAATCTGCAGGGGAGGCTAGTGGGCTGGAGACCCAAGGAAGAGATACAGTTTGATTCCAAAGGTAGTCTGTTGGCAGAATTTCTTCATGCTCAAGGGAGGCCAGTCTTTGTTCCTTTAAAGCTTTCAAGTGATTGGGTGAGGCCCACCCATTTTATGGAAAGTAATCTGCTTTACTCAGATTTAAATGTTAATCTCATCCACAAAACACCTTCAGAGAAACATTTGGCCAAATATCTAGGCATTGTGTCCAAGGCAAGATGACACTAAAATCAACCATCACAGACACTGTGCTAGGCGCTGCTGTTTTAAAGAGTTTGAGGAACCAACACAATATGATAGAATCTTTTGGCCTCCACTTGCCATCATGTGTCCAGGCATATTTCTTATTTGTTGAATGTCTAGGATATGCCAGACGTGGTTCTTGCCTGTGCAGATTAGTCTAATAGAGAATTATTATATTCTTGAGAACTACTGTGAATTGTTTTATACTTCTAGAAGTTGACCCTTTACTCAGCATCAAGTGGCTCATTGACAACAGAGAAAATATTGCTTCAAAAACACCCTTTATATGCGACTTCATGGTTTCCAAGCACTTTATTATGTAATGTAGGTGACACACCGATCTTTGACATAGCAGGGATGATACTTCATGCTCATTTGACAAAAGGGAAGCATGAGGCAATATCCTCCTGAGGAAGCAGTGACATCCCAATCACTTACTTCTTGACTCCAACTGAAGTCTTGAAGTGGACATCATTTCCCCAGGGTCATGCCAGTTATGAATGATGAAGCTAAGGCTTGGATTTATTTCTGTCAAACTCTAGAGTTTGTGTTCTGTCAGCTTCTGTTATTTTCACTGTGTGTGTGTGTGTGTGTGTGTGTGAATATTATGGGTATGGAGTGTTTAGGGACTTATTTGGAACTCATACGCTCCCCACACCATTCACTGTGGGCTTCTCTAGTAGTTGCCCTAATAGCAACTTTCATGGATTACTTCCCACTGGGTAGTTTCCAAATGTATATTTACTGGAAACAAAGATTTTCATCCTGCTTCTCAGATCCATAATAGTATTTCAAAGCATGAAAAGAAAGGAATGAGCAACTGGATGATTAAGAAACTTAAAGTGGATGGTAAAAAAACTAAGGTGGCTAATGAAACAAAACCAGAACAGAATTTTTACTTATACTTTTTGTTCTTTCCAGTGATCACTTCTAGCCCTGCTAGTGCTCACACACCTGGCATTCTCAGCAAGGGGGATGCTCCTGAAGCTGATTTAACCTGCTCCCTTCTCCAGAAATGCAGAGGAAGGGCAATGTGGTGGAAAGAACAGACATGCAGTTAGGTTGACTGCCATTTATTGCATGCCTGATAACTGGAAAGTTGCTCAACCACTCAGAACCTTGGTTTCTTTACCTGTAAAAAAGGATGATAATAATTTGTTCTCAGCATTCTTGTTAAAGGATTAAATGAAGCAACGCTTTTCTGTGTGCCTGTAGCGAGTAGTGCTCAGTAGTCCTAGCTGGCTTTCACTTAACAAGAAAAATAAAGCAAATTATCCTAAATTTTTAAAGACCCAAAAGAAGAAAGGGAAAAATTTGGCACTAGGGCTTTATTTGTGGAAGGGACCTGTTGACCATCCTTCGCCATCACACCACTTCACTGACCTACTTCAGGACTGACTCTAGCCCATCAACTATGCTAAATGAGTGAATCCATGAACACAAGGTAAAGATAAGGCTTCCCCAGTTATTACTGCCACAGACTACTTTGATTTTATCTAGCGTTTATCTCAATGGAAATACTAAGCACCAGGAACTCTTACAAGTCTGAACAAAACAGCTGCTTTTTAAGGGACTTCCAATTTTCTCATGAAGTTACAAATTTGAAGACTGAGTTTTGAAGTTTCAGATATACTCCTTACCTTCAGTAGAGTCTTAAGTCATCCTTTTGGTCATAGCTACTCTGCAAAGGGTTATGTTATTTTGGTAATAGAGAAATGTTACTTTCTACTTTTTCTGCTTTCACATTACCAAGTTCTTCCCATTTCAAAGCCACTTACTTTTTTTTCTTTCACCGGGAACTATCCCCTTTCAAGTGGCGGAAATTTTTTCTTTGTGATACAATTTCAAAGCTACAGAAAAATCGCAAGATAGTATAAGGAAATCACGTGCCCTTTACGCAGCTTAAGAAGTTGTTCACATTTTCTTTCCCTCTCTCATGTTTTCTGAAACCTTTGAAACTGAGTTGTAAACATGGCCATTGTTATGCCTAAATATTGTAGTGTGCCTTCTCAAATCACAAGGGCTTTGTCTTAGATAACCTATATATATTCTCTTATATAGTATCATGAACAAAATAAGAAAATTTAACATTGATACTAGTATTTAATCCACAGTCTATAATCAAACATCATCAGTGATACTAACAGTATCTTTTATAGCTTTTTTTGTTGTTGTTCCTGGATCAGGACCAAGTTCAGGATCACACATTTCATTAAATACTCAAGTATCTTTCATGTTCCATAATCTGGAGTTTCTTCGGCCTTTCTTTGTCCTTCTTGAACTTGATGTCTTTGCCTGACCCCTACTTTGAGTTACTCTTTTTCCCTTTGGCATCAATTTATAGGGCGTCATTTCATCTTTGACGGTATGTAAATAATTTGTTTGTCATCAAATGTTCACCTACTAGATTTACCACTTATTTATGCTTTTGTAACTCCATCATTCCATCCATATTTGTTAGTTAACAGACTACCAAAAAGAATTGTTCCTTTCTATCTATCATCTATCTATCTATCTATCTATCTATCTATCTATCTATCATCCATATTTGTTATTTAACAGTCTACTGAAAAGAATTGTTCCTTTCTCCCATCCAAGTACTAACCAGGCCCGACCCTGCTTAGCTTCCGAGATCAGACGAGATCGGGTGCATTCGAATTGTTCCTATCTATCTATCATCTATCTATCTATCTATCTATCTATCTATCTATCTATCTATCATCTATCATCTATCTACCTATCATCTATCTATCATCTATCTATCTATCTATCTATCTATCTATCTATCTATCTATATCTATCATCTATCTATCATCTATCTATCTATCTATCTATCTATCTATCTATCTATCTATCATCACCTATCCATATATCTATCATCTATCATCTATCTATCTATCTGTCTATCATCTATCATTTATCATCTAATCAGTATGGACTCATGGATTCTTATCCTATACAATGGGTTATAATCCATTACTATCCATTACTATCTTTACTTATTTTGATGCTCGAATTATTCCAGATTTATTTCATAGGAAATCCTTCATTCTAGCTCCTGTGACTTTTTGGTATGTTTCCATTATTTTCTAGCATGTACTGGCCCGTATATCCCAGACTCATCTTTCACTTTCTCTATCCCAGCCTTGGAATCAGATTTTTACCCAAAGAGCCCTGCACTAGGTACACTAATTGTTAATAGTGTAACATTCCTTCTAGATCCACTCAGCAACAGTGCTAGTAAATAACTATATCAATTATAAAACTTGTGTTCATGCTGATTACTTTAATCCCAAATCAGTACACCATGAGATATATTCTAGTCCCTCCCCTTTCCTTATCTGTAACTCCCTTCACCACCACTGAGAAACCAGGTTCTCACTACCTGAAATATGTTTACTCATTTGCCCAAGACTGAATGTACAGAAGGTAGCAGTAAGGGCAGAAAAATGCCTTTAACATCTGAGAGATCTTTAACATCTGCTGGTCATGGCTGCCCCTCAATCAAATTATTGAAAGCCAAGAAGAAAATTATATCTAAATCTCTCTCATAGCCTGCTCCTCCTCTCAAAGAGAGATCAATCATGGGGTGTGAAATGCTGTGGCAATTAATTTGACAGTCCCTTTTACTGCTTCACCACTGGTTGGTCATCTCAAGGGCCACAAGTAGACATGGCATTTATCACATTTACAGCCAGAGCTATCCACTTGAATGACCCTTTAAGAGTGAGAAAGAGAAACCTTATCCTTAGATGCACTGGTAAAAACTTTAAGAACATTTGGATGGGGTTCATCAGAGGGTCAAGAGTTTGGTGCCATGCACTTCAATGAAAATTTTCTTAGGTATGAGACCATATTTCAGGAAAGGATGTGTGATATTAGAATGTATTTCTCTGTCAAGCCTGGATCTTATCCAAGGGCCAAACAAGTAAGACAGCCTTCTTTCCCACCGAGGAGCTGAGGTGAGACTGACAGTCCCAGAGGCTATGTTAGAATTAACAGGGTGTTTACCCAAAGTAAACAGGGAATTCTGAAGCACAGCAAGAAAATGGTAGAGAAAGTCAAAAAATCATGTCAAGATTCTGGTTTGAAAGGCAAGGCAAAGTCAGGAACGGGAAGATAAGAAGCGAAGTCAGACATAATACTATAGAGGAAACTCTTGAAGTTCAGAGAGGCAGAGAAAGGGCAGACTGCAGGAGAATGGTGTGGGGGGCTGGCTTAGGGGGCTGCTGGCTGTGTGACATACAGTCTTAAAGAACTGGGCAGATCACATATACCATAATCACGTCACTTCCCTCCAAGTTGTAGACCCTACAGATCAACCACTTTTACTGCAGCATCTCTTTTTCTGGTCATTCCAAACAAGGGTTTTATAAAAGCATATGAGGAGAAACCTGCAGTAAATCCCTTTGCAGTGGGGAGTCACCATTCTGCCTCCTCCTGCTGCGTTGTTTTATGTAAATCATTTGTCACACAGAGTGTTAAATAAGAAAAAATTAAAGCAGTTGCTGTAAAATACTTTGCTTTGGAGCCTGATAGCTTTGTTTGAATATCTGCTTGGTTATTTGCTGTGTGTGTGTGTGTGTGTGTCTTACCTAACCTCAGTGTGCCTCAATTTCCTCATTTGTAAAATGGGGTTGATAGAACCTAGTTAACAATACAGTTTTGAAGATTATAAAACACTTAACCATGACTGGCACATAAGAAAGGCTTCATAATAACTAGCTATTATGTTAGTTTGGTTGTCATTCTTTTTATACTTTTTATAAACATTATATTATTTCCATATTCCAATATGCTTATGAGACTGAAAAGTAGATTTTTACTACAAGTTTATATGAACAGCTTGAGGATTGGGGAAAATAAAATTTTCTCAAGGATATGTATCTGGTGAACAGTGAAGATGAATGCCAGGCTGCAGATTCCAGGGCTGATGTGCATTAGTTGAGGCCATCCAGTCTCCATACTGCCTTCCCACTGCCCTACTTTGTGGTTATGTCAAAATCTCCTTTGAAGGATGGGCCAAATAGTTTTCTCTTGGGACTAGAGGAAGTGGAATAATCTTGACTTTGGAAGGGTCTGGAATGAAGTACCTGTATGTCAACCACTTCTAGTAACTCCCTTTTGAGTCCAGCCATTCCTGCTCTAACCAGCTATCTGAAGGTGAGACCTAACAGCACCTTGGCTCACATGCATCAAGTACTTCTGCCTTTCTATCTGAGGGTTTCTCTGAGACATTGAAGGTACCCACTTTGGTAAACAAAATTTGGGAATTTTGGAATTCTGAGGGTGTTTACATACCATGAAGTAAACCTTGTCAGAAAGCAATGAGAACAAGTGGATCACCATCCTCTTCTATCCCCCAGGTGGGCCATTTGGAAGTGTATTCAATGGGTTCCTCAAGGGCGCTGGCAGACTGAACTCCAACAGCCCACTCAAGAGGCAAGACCAATTTAAGAGTTTTCTGTTCCTTCTCTCACTCTCTTCTGTTTCCCATTCTATTCACTTTCCAATATAAAGAAGCATCATGTGAGTCCTTAGCATAGGCTCTGCTCTCCAAGGGGAGCCAGGATCCAGCATCTAATCCAATATTCATATTAGCTTTCCTGCTGCTCCAATAGTAGTGTTGATCTTGTGTTCTGGTGTTGAGTTTCTGCCTTGTGGAAGCCATTTGATCAGCCATTCAGTAAAGGTTTGTCATGCTATATCTAACATGGGCTTGACCTGGGGATTGAGAGAAGATACAATTATCTATTCATGTAGACTAGAAGAAGGAGTGAAGGGACATATGTGCAGATAAATTGTTTTCTGAAATCAGAAATCATGTATTCTTCAATATATATTCTTGTCATATTAGTGTGGAAGGATTTTCTTCCTCCAACTGAGGTCCTCAAGGCAGTGTTTCTCCATAGGTCTCCAGGTAAACCACCTGTTCCTCTAAGACAGTGGTTCTCCAGAATCACCTAGAGGGCTTGTTAGAATAGATTCCCTGGCACACCCTCAGAATTTCTGATTCAGTAGGTGTGGGTTAGGGCCCATGAATTTTCACTTTTAACAAGTTCCCTGATGATGCCATACTGTTATTCCTGGACCACACTTTGAGAACCAATCTGAGATGGAAGGACCATTGAATGCTCTTGTCTCAAAGCATCCAAGAGGAATTCTTACATCAGTGCTGTATTTAGAATCCTGAAAAGACTGAGAGAGGCCATAAATTTTATTCTCCTGATGCTCATAAAGAAAGACCCTTGAGACCCATGAATGTTCCTACCTTAAAGTCTTTGCCCACACCTCTTTCTCATTCTTTCAGCCAGAGTTCATGTGCCTCATTCTCACATTGACCTGGAAAAATTCCATTCACAATAACAATCAATATCAAATATCCCTGAAGTCTTTCTCAGAATTCTTCCAACTCTAGGCAAATTTAAGTGCATAATCGTTATGACCACCGCCCTCTCCTATGCCTTGACTCTGTCAGGAAGTTTGTGGAAAAACTCTGAAATGAGCAAGAAAACATTACTGTGTGTCCTATCTAGCTTACTATCAGTTATTTCCCTCTTTCATTATTTTGGAGCTATTTTACAACTCTGGAAAATGTGGAAAGCTGCAAATGATGCAAATGATTCTTGTCCAGAGAAATGCAAATTAATTGTATCTGGTGGAATGCACTTGATTATTGCCCTATGGATAGATCTATTGTTTATTTGCAAATTTACTTCAGATATATGTGTGTGTGTTTCTATACACACAGGCATATATATATATTTTAAATTTTTTTACTTATTATTTTTTAATGTATATATCTTTGAATTCTCCTTTGAATCAGCTATAACATCTTGCTAGTTCTGTCATTAATTAATGAGTTAAATATAATTTTTAAATTATATATATAATATATATGTTTATATTTGGCACATGTTCTTTTTCTATCTGTATGAACATCATGATTATACTATCTTTTAAAAATAATCCTTTAACAACTCTATCAGCCATTACATTGAATGGCTCATCTAGTGGCTCATCTGTGCCTGCAAGCGCCTCTGCCACCACCTTGCTATGAATTCCCAGAATTCAAAAGCTTTTTTGGTTTATATTAGATTCTAATACAGTGTTTATTGTGGGTGCTCAATAACTCTTTCTTGGGGTAAATAAAAAACATGTGACTTTAGGACAGAAGATATATTGTCATGCAGAAAAGGAGGTAAAGGGTTTTCCAGGCAGATGGAAAGAATAACAAAAAGACCCCCAAACATGAAATAGTGCTAGAAGATGAAGGGCTATGGCAGAAAATGAAAAAGGCAGGCAGAATTCAGTTCTTAAAGGTCTGTTCCTGAGGGACCACTGAAGGCTCTCAGATAATCAAATTTGCATTTGAAATTGGTCCCTCTTTCTGCCACAAGGAGTTTAGATTTGAAGGATAGGAACCTGGAGACAGGCAGATCCACTGAGAAAACTTATCTCCCAGCTGTAGGAGCCCAGTTATTTTGAATGGTCTCCTCTTGTATCTCTTGGTCGCCCAGGATGGAGTAATTTGGGGTACTAAATTCCTGGTTCCATGGGTGTGTGACTGTCCTCAAATATCTATAGATGGGAGCCACCTGCCTATGTCTTTGCAGATGGCTTCCTTATTCTGTGTTAGATTGTCTGTTGTGAGAACATCCTGGTGTTATAGCTGGATCCTCATGGAGGTCACTGATTGCCTGGCCACACATCTGCTACTCATCACTTCATTTTCTGATCACTTTGTTCTCTCTACAAAGCTGGCCTTATGTCCTCAGCATTGGTCCCATCTCTGTTCAACTCAAGTTCAGACCCTGGCCCCTTCTGTTCAGTTTGGTTCTGCATTATGTTATACAATATCCAACCAAGTCCATATTGAAAGAACTCTCATTTTCAAAATGTGATTAACAATGTTGAACTAAGTTCATCATAGGGATGCGGTGTGGATCAAATGAAATAACTAGATATCAAATTGTACTTAAATCTATTAAGTTCTATACAAGTTTAAGGTCTTATTGTGAGGAATAACATTTTAAAAACCAGACGCAGTGACAGTAATTTAAGTGGTGCTTGGTATATTGACTGAAAGTGTGTATCTGAAAGAGAATAAAATGAAGCAGGATGGAAAGTCACTATTTTTCCTTTTGAAAGAGAAAAATAACATAACTGAATTAGATTGGTTGCTGAAAATTATCTTAGCAATTTTTATTTCTATTATGGTTTTATCTTCTCAGAAAGTGAATTCTATTATTTTGCTATTATGAGCAAAGATGGCAAAATAAGAGCAAAATTTATCCAAATGCATTTAAAACTTAAAAATTTTCTATTTTCTATATCACATCATACTTATACATAAGACCAAAAATTAATATTTTCAATGACATATGCTAGTGCTTTATATGGGCACTACTCCAAATTTTGTAGTCATGTAAAAGACGCAAAATAACTATCTGTTCTTATGTACCATATCAGTGCATTTCTCCTTAAAGTAAGGTCTTCCTTATTTTATTTTTCATCCCTGAAATTGGGTTTTCTGAGGCTTGAGTTCTACTTCTAAAATGGGTGCATAGTACTTCAAAAAAGGTGATATAAAAAGGAAAAAAATAAGATTTTTTTTTTACATTGGTAAAATAGATATCTTCCAGGAAATATTTCACTAACTTTTTGGTTTGTCTTGCTAAGTTACTGAAATCAATAAAACTACATTTCTGAGGAATTCATATTTCATGATGTTCAGGTAACACAACTATAATTTTTTTTGGTTGAATTCAATAAAAAAAAAAGTACCACAAATCAGCCCTACTGGCAGAAAGTTTATTGAGGAGAGGAAAGATAAGGGGGCAGACTTGTGACTAATACGGACTTTGGTGGTAAAAGAGGAAGAGAGAGAGAGAGAAAGAGACAAAGAATAGAAATACAAATTTTACCTGGGCTGGGATAGTAATTGGCAAAGTTCCATTTAATGTGAATAGAAAAATCAACATAAATTTACATGTTTCATGTAATCAGTGAAAACAGAGAACTTAAACTGTAGACAGGAATATTAAAAGCAAAGAAACAGCCAGCCATATCTGGATCAGACTTGCTGTTACTCAAAATGAATATTATTCTTGTGAAGATGGTTTTGTTTTTTTCTTCTATTGGGGGGGGAGAGGAGATATAGTTGGAAATGAGCAAAGATAACAAAAAGTGTCTATAATTTAATAATGATAACTATAGAGATGATGACAAAGCTTCATTTTTGGGAAGGTTTTTTTTTTCTCTCCTAATGGTACCAGAAAGGCAAGTTAAGGCACAGTTATTATGGCTACACTTTGCTGATTCAGAGATTGAAGCAGAAAATTAAAAAACTCACCTCTAAGAAGTGTGTTTTTATGTACTGCTTGAATTTACAATTTGTGAAATACTTCAGGGTTCTCTTGTAACTTCTAAGAGATTTACAAAGCACCCCTACCTATATTCTCATACTTTACTATTGTTGATTTGAACTTGAAGTTTATACATTACTAGATAAAGAACCAGGCATTGAAGAGATACACTAAAATCATTTTATATTTTGAGAATTTGAATTTGAGCGTTCTAAATTTTTCTTTTCCTAATTCAGTTTTGCCTAGGCTTTGAAAAAGTTAGCTTAGTTATTAACTCGTTTACTCTCTGTCAAATAGGAAACAATGCATAAGATCTCTCTATATATCTGGAATAATGGAAGTAAAAGTCTTTAAGTTCATTTACCTTGTTGAATCCAGTTATCTGTTATGGTTGAAAACCCATATAATATGTAAAGGATAGAAGATCTGCAAAAAGAGAACATTGTATTTGCTTCCCCCCAAAATTCCCATCTTAAATCATCATTGAAGACAGCTACAAATCCTGAAATGAATAAATATGCTAACAGTGATCCACAGTGCCCTTCCATTTTTAGCAGTTCTACTTTAGTAGATGTTACAAAAAAAGTTAAATGGAAATAATTTTGTTTTCTCTTAAAATGACTAATGGTCACAGAAAATAGTTCCCAGACGGCGGTCTGCAAGCCAGGAAGAGAAACCTCACTAGAACTCAACCAGCTGGGTTGCCAACATTTTGCAGAAGAGGAACTCACATTTAGAGTCCAAGAAGTACTTACCAGAAATATATTTAAATCTATTACCAAATCTTTTAGTGCTGAAAATATGAGTCTGTGTCCACCTCGGCTCTTTTAATATATTAAATTGTACTTCTGGACCTTTAAAGAAGACATATTTATAGTACTACATAGACACAGAGCACCATTTCTCTAAGGGAAAAAAATAAGATCTCTACTCATATTTAAGTACCATTTTTCCCTTAGAAATTATAAAATGCTGTCTGTCATGTAGTAAAAAGGCCCATCCTTGATAATTATATATTTTAAAATGGGCCTTGCAGAAGGACATAAGGTAGGATTATACTGAAAGAAATATTGTAGGATCATGTAGCATACATAAAAATCTATTAAAATAAATATTATATTTGTCTGCTTTGGGCCAAAGGCAGTAGATTTTGAAGAAAAACACATCTTCACATCCTTACACATTGAATATTTAAATAACTTCTATATTTATCATGTTTTTCTTTTCTTTATAAGATATTTTATTCAGCACCTAATTGAAATGAGTAGATAATTTACCAGTATTCAAAGAGAAGTAAATAGTCAAAATGCTTTCCTTCTCAGAGTTTACAAACTGAGAAAAGTAATGGAATTAAATAAATGTTAATTAACCACACAATTCATTAATCACAAGACTCTGTGAGAGGCACTAATGACTAAAAATAATTTTAAAAGATTCAGAAATAAGTGGATCATTTCTTTCCTTGGTACCCTATGCTGATTTCTTTCATAGCGCAAAATTGAGATGGCCTGTTGCCCTGTTGTGTTAGTTCAGGTTGTTGCGTCGCACGTGTAATAAGCTAGATGATTATAAATGGCAGAAATTTATTTCTCACAATTTTGGAGACTGGATATCCAAGATCAATGTGCCAGCGTGGTTGAGTTCTGGTGACAGCCCTGTGCCAGGTTGCAGATTAGCCTACTTTTTGCTGTGTCCCCACATAGTAGTTAAAGGGGTGAGGGGAGGGAGCTCTCTGCAGTCCCTTTTATAAGGGCCCTAATCTCCCTCAAGAGCTCTCTCCCCTTAAAATAACCTAATCACCTCCTCAAGGCCCCACTTCCTAATTCCATCACCTTGGGAGTTAAGATGTCAGCATATGAGTTTTGGGAGCACACAAACATTCAGTCTATAACACCTGTTTCCTCTATTATACAAATAGCCCATCACAGGGTAAAACCTAGTACTTTCTCATTACAATTGGTACATCAACACAAGGATTAAATTGGCAAGACAGACTTAAGTGATTTACGTACTTATCCAATAAAAAATGTTGCCAGTTATACGCAAACAATGAATCATGGAACACTACATCAAAAACTAATGATGTACTGTATGGTGACTAACATAACATAATAAAAATTATTAAAAAAATTCTGCCAGCTATGTAATAGTAAAACTTGCAAATCTTAGAACCAAGGAAACCATCTTAAGGGCAGTTAGGGGGAAGAGATTCCTTACGTACAGAGGGAGGAACATCAGAATAATGTCAGACCTATCCACAGAGACCTGGCAAGCCAGAAAGGCCTGGCAAGACATATTCAGAGTACTAAATGAGAAGAACATGCAGCCAAGAATAGTTTATCCAGCAAGGCTTTCATTTAGAATGGATGGAGAGATGCAGAGCTTCCATGACTGGCAGAAGTTGAAAGAATATGTGACCACTAAGCCGGCCCTGCAAGAAATATTAAGGGGGGTTCTATAAAAGGAGAAAGACCCCAAGAGTGATCTACAACAGAAATTTACAGGGACAATCTATAAAAACAACGTCTTCACAGGCAACATGATGACAATTAATTCATATCTTTCAATAATCACTCTCAACGTGAATGGCCTAAACGCTCCCATAAAACAGCACAGGGTTGCAGATTGGATAAAAAGACAGGACCCAGCCATATGCTGTCTACAAGAGACTCATTTTGAACCTAAAGATACATCCAGACTGAAAGTGAAGGGATGGAGATCTATCTTCCATGCCAGCGGACCTCAAAAGAAAGCTGGGGTAGCAATTCTTATATCAGACAAATTAAATTTTAAACTAAAGTCTGTAATAAGAGACACAGAAGGACGCTATATAATTCTAAAAGGGTCTATCCAACAAGAAGATCTAACAATTGTAAATATCTATGCCCCCAACATGGGAGCAGCCATCTACATAAGCCAACTGTTAACCAAAATAAAGAGTCATATTGATAACAATACATTAATTGTAGGAGACCTCAATACTCCACTCTCAGCAATGGACAGATGATCTAAGCAGAGAATCAACAAGGAAACAAGAGCTTTGAATGATACATTGGACCAGATGGACCTCATAGATATTTACAGAACATTCCACCCTAAAACAACAGAATACTCATTCTTCTCGAGCGCACATGGAACTTTCTCCAGAATAGACCATATACTGGGTCACAAATCAGGTCTCAACCGATACCAAAAGATTGAGATTATTCCCTGCATATTCTCAGACCACAATGTTCTAAAACTGGAACTCAATCACAAGAAAAAATTTGGCAGAAATTCAAACACTTGGAAGCTAAAGACCACTCTGCTCAAGAATGTTTGGGTCAACCAAGAAATCAAAGAACTTAAACAATTCATGGAAATCAATGAGAATGAAAACACATAGGTCCAAAACCTATGGGATACTGCAAAGGCAGTCCTAAGGGGGAAATACATAGCCATCCGAGCCTCACTCAAAAAAATAGAAAAATCCCGAATTCACCAACTAACTCTACACCTTAAAGAACTAGAGAAAAAGCAACAAACGACGCCTAAGCCATGCATTAGAAGAGAAATAATTAAAATTAGAGCAGAAATCAATGAATTAGAAACCAGAAACACAGTAGATCAGATCAATGAAACTAGAAGTTGGTTCTTTGAAAGAATTAATAAGATTGATAAACCACCGGCCAGACTTATCCAAAAGAAGAGAGAAAGGACCCAAATTAAAATTATGAATGAAAGGGTAGAGATCACGACTAACACCAAGGAAATAGAAACAATTATTAGAAATTGTTATCAACAACTATATGCCAATAAGCTGAGCAATCTGGATGAAATGGAGGCCTTCCTGGAAACCTATAAGCTGCCAAGACTGAAACAGGAAAAAATTGACCACCTGAATAGGCCAATAACCAGTAACGAGATTGAAGCAGTGATCAAAAACCTCCCCCAAAAAAGGAGTCCAGGGCCTGATGGATTCCCTGGGGAATTCTACCAAACATTCAAAGAAGAAATAATACCTATTCTACTGAAGCTGTTTCAAAAAATAGAAACAGAAGGAAAACTTCCAAACTCATTCTATGAGGCCAACATTACCTTAATCCCCAAACCAGGCAAAGACCCCATCAAAAAAGAGAATTTCAGACCGATATCCCTGATGAATATGGATTCCAAAATCCTCAACAAAATCCTAGCTAAGAGGATCCAACAATACATTAAAAGGGTCATCCACCACGACCAAGTGGGATTTATCCCCAGGATGCAAGGGTGGTTCAACATTCGCAAATCAATCAATGTGATAGAACACATTAATAAGAGGAGGGAGAAGAACCATATGGTCCTCTCAATTGATGCAGAAAAAGCATTTGACAAAATACGGCATCCTTCCCTGATTAAAACTCTCCAGAGTATAGGGATAGAGGGAACATTCCTCAAGCTCATAAAATCCGTCTATGAAAAACCCACAGCGAATATCATCCTCAATGGGGAAAAGCTGAGAGCCTTTCCCTTAAGATCAGGAACACGTCAAGGATGCCCACTCTCACCACTGTTGTTCAACATAATACTAGAAGTCCTAGCAACAGCAATCAGACAACAAAAAGAAATCAAAGGTATTCAAATTGGCAAAGAAGAAGTCAAACTCTCTCTTTTCGCAGACGACATGATACTTTATGTGGAAAACCCAAAAGACTCCACCCCCAAATTACTAGAACTCATCCAGCAATTCAGTAATGTGGCAGGATACAAAATCAATGCACAGAAATCAGTTGCTTTCTTATACACTAACAACGCAACTGTAGAAAGAGAAATTAAAGAAACGATTCCATTTACAATAGCACCAAAAACCATAAGATACCTCGGAATAAACCTAACCAAAGAGGTAAAGGATCTATACTCTAGGAACTACAAAACACTCATGAAAGAAATTGAAGAAGACACAAAAAGATGGAAAAATATTCCATGCTCATGGATCAGAAGGATAAACATTGTTAAAATGCCTATGCTACCCAGAGCAATCTATACCTTCAATGCCATCCCAATCAAAATTCCAATGACATTTTTCAAAGTGCTGGAACAAACAATCCTAAAATTTGTATGGAATCAGAAAAGACCCCGAATCGCCAAGGAGATGTTGAAAAAGAAAAACAAAGCTGGGGGTGTCACGTTGCCCGATTTCAAGCTATATTACAAATCAGTGATCACCAAGACAGCATGGTACTGGCACAAAAACAGACATACAGGCCAAAGGAACAGAATAGAGAACCCAGATATGGACCCTCAACTCTATGGTCAAATAATCTTTGACAAAGCAGGAAAAAACATGCAATGGAAAAAAGACAGTCTCTTCAATAAATGGTGCTGGGAAAATTGGACAGCCACATGCAGAAGAATGAAACTCGACCATTCTCTAACACCACTCACAAAGATAAACTCAAAGTGGATGAAAGACCTCAATGTGAGACAGGAATCCATCAAAATCCTAGAGGAGAACATAGGCAGTAACCTCTTTGACATCGGCCACAGCAACTTCTTTCAAGATACATCTCCAAAAGCTAGTGAAACAAAAGCAAAAATGAACTTTTGGTACTTCATCAAGATAAAAAGCTTCTGCACAGCAAAGGCAACAGTCAACAAAACAAAGAGGCAACCCACAGAATGGGAGAAGATATTTGCAAATGACACTACAGATAAAGGGCTGGTATCCAAAATCTATAAAGAACTTCTCAAACTCAACACCCAAAAAACAAATAATCAAGTCAAAAAGTGGGCAGAAGAGATGAACAGACACTTCTCTGAAGAAGACATACAAATGGCTAACAGACACATGAAAAAATGTTCATCATCATTAGCCATCAGGGAAATCCAAAACAAAACCACACTGAGATACCACCTTACACCAGTTAGAATGGCCAAAATGGACAGGGAAAGAAACAACAAATGTTGGAGAGGTTGTGGACAAAGGGGAACCCTCTTACACTGTTGGTGGGAATGCAAGTTGGTACAGCCACTTTGGAAAACAGTGTGGAGGTTCCTCAAAAATTTAAAAATAGAGCTACCCTATGACCCAGCAATTGCACTACTGGGTATTTACCCCAAAGACACAGATGTAGTGAAAATAAGGGCCATATGCACCTCAATGTTCATAGCAGCAATGTCCGCAATAGCCAAACTGTGGAAAGAGCCGAGATGCCCTTCAACAGATGAATGGATAAAGAAGATGTGGTCCATATATACAATGGAATATTACTCAGCCATCAGAAAAGATGAATACCCAACTTTCACATCAACATGGATGGGACTGGAGGAGATTATGCTAAGCGAAATAAGTCAAGCAGAGAAAGTCAATTATCATATGGTTTCACTTATTTGTGGAACATAAGGAATAACATGGAGGACATTAGGAGAAGGAAGGGAAAAATGGGGGGGGGAATTGGAGGGAGAGATGAACCATGAGAGACTATGGACCTGAGAAACAAACAGGGTTCTAGAGGGGAGGGGGGAGGAGGGATTGGTTAGCCCGGTGATGGGTATTAAGGAGGGCACGTACTACATGGAGCACTGGGTGTTATATGAAAACAATGGATCGTGGATCACTACATCAAAAACTAATGATGTATTGTATGGTGACTAACATAATATAATAAAATTAAAAACTACAAAAAAAATAAATAAATTTCAGCATTCCAAATATTAAAAAAAAAAAAATTCTGCCAGCTATAGAAAGAATAGAGCAAAAAAGCAGCATAAATACAACATTCTTCTCTAGAAAGACAAAAAACCATCAGACATAGCTTCTATATAATGTTTCTTTCCCTGGGTCAAGATTTGGCTTTGAAGTAGCATTAACAATATGTATAAAACCTTGTTCTCAGGGAATCTATCTGAGATTGGGGCTTCTCAGTATTTATTCTCTCTTAGTCACACACAGAGAAAAAAATCTGCGTGATTACTTCCTATTCTCCACCCAACCATAGCCTACAACTCTATAAATTCCGAGTTTATTTATCATAAGAAATCTGGATGTTCAAGTACCTACTACTAAAAACATTTTAAAGATATGTTCCCTGTTACTGAACCAAATAGACTAGTAGACTGCTTACCAGAAGTTCTGGTTGGGGGTCAAACATTACAGGCACTGTAAACCATTCCCTTCCCAGGAGGTATTATGATTGATTTTTTTTTTTTTTTAAAGACGGTCCTCTGTAAATAGATATTGATTCTTGTTTGACTTCTCCTTTATTTTTTTTTCTTGCTATTTCTGCTATAAGTGTTTCTTTGCAAAAGTCTCAATGCCCCCATTTTCTCCTGGATGCTATGTGGAACAGAAACATTTATTAACAGTTATTTTCCTTGGTTTACTTTAGTATCTGTGTTACTTAAGAGATAAGAATAGAGATGTTTCTCTGCCATTTGTACTGGTCTATGAATTCCTTATACTGCATAACTACAGCCCCCAAATCTTAGTGGCTTCCAAAACTCTTTCTTGCTCTCATTGACTGACAACTGATGGTCAGCGGGGACTCTGAGGAGTTTGGAAGTGCTTGGTCAGTTTGCTGTACTATACACCTCTTCTCATTTTGGAGTCCAGGCTGAAGAACTTACTACTCTCTGGGACTTGCCATACTCCTGGTAGAAAGTAAGTACAAGAGATTACCAGTGAAGCCATACCAAGCATTTAAACTTTCTGCTTGGATATGGCAAATGTCATGTCTCCTCACATCTGCATGGACAAG
Source organism: Phoca vitulina (assembly GCF_004348235.1). Classification (NCBI taxonomy): domain Eukaryota; kingdom Metazoa; phylum Chordata; class Mammalia; order Carnivora; family Phocidae; genus Phoca; species Phoca vitulina. Next base: position 47,743,563 of record NW_022589713.1, read on the forward strand.
ACCAAAGTCAGGATAGCAAGGAAGCAAATTAAGGATAGGGGAGTGAACAAATAATTACAAATAACTATGGTCTAATAAATATTAGAGTTTCCAACCCTTAGGATCTCATATAACTTGTTTGCTTATTTCATTTCACATGGCAGTTTATCCTTACATCCCTTCCTAAATTTTGAGCCCTACTATTTTTTTTAAAAGATTTAATTTGTTTATTTGACAGAGAGAGACACAGAGAGAGAGGGAACACAAGCAGGGGGAGTAGGAGAGGGAGAAGCAGGCTTCCCGCGGAGCAGGGAGCCCGATGCAGGGCTCGATCCCAGGACCCTGGGATCATGACCTGAGCTGAAGGCAGACGCTTCACGACTGAGCCACCCAGGCGCCCCATTATATACTTTTGAATATATAATACTTATTAATGTGTGTTGTAAGTAAGAGGTTATCAGTGGCAGAGGCTTTGAATTATCTGTTCATCTTCTTGCAGAGAAGGTAGTAATACAGATACGCATTTTACACCTCTCTAGGAGGTATAAAGAACTATAATTTTGGTTTTAAAATTTTCTTTCCTCTATTCCTCTTATTGCATATATATATATATATATATAATTTAAAAATTTCAGTGAAAAAATAGTGTACATACAGAAGTACACACAAAAATGTACAACTCAATGGAATTTTGTTAATTGAGCATAACCATGCAATCACAGTGTAGATCAAGAAATGGAACATTACCAGCATGCCAGAGCTCACTCTTTCCCTGGGCTCTATGAAGAATCATCATCCTGATGGCTAACTCCCCAGAATAGTTCTCCCCCCCTCTTTTTTAAAGATTTTTAAAGATTTTATTTATTTATCTGACAGAGAGAGACACAGTGAGAGAGGGAACACAAACAGGGGGAGTGGGAGAGGGAGAAGCAGGCTTCCCGCAGAGCAGGGAGCCCGATGCACTGCTCAATCTCAATCTCAATCATGGGATCATGACCTCAGCCGAAGGCAGACACTTAATGACTGAGCCACCCAGGCACCCCTAGAATAGTTCTCCTTACTTTCAAATTTGTATAAATGGAATTACACCATACACAGTTACACAGTGGCTTCTCTCAATATCAGGTTGTGAGATCCATCCATTCATTCTCATTATTGATTCATTATGCATTGTTTGAACACACCATAACTTGTTTATCCATTCTATTGTTGATGAATACTTCTCCTTTTTATAGTTGCTTGGTTATAAAATGGTGCTTTTATGAACATTATTATATATTGTTTCCTTGAACATATGCCTATTTTTCTGTTGTGTTTTCACCTAAGAGTGGAATTGCTGGTCAAAAGGTATGCTTGTGTTCATTTTAATAGATAAGCCGATTACTTTTAGAGAGTGTTTAGACCAGTTTACACTATCTCCAACAAGATATGGAAGTTCCAATTTCTCCACATACTCATCATACATTCTTTTTTATTTTTATTTTACAATTTTTCAATTTTATTATGTTAATCACCATACATTACATCATTAATTTTTGATGTAGTGTTCCATGATTCATTGTTTGCGTATAACACCCAGTGTTCCATTGAGTACATGCCCTCTTTAATACCCATCACCAGGCTAACCCATCCCCCCCACCCCTCTCCCCTCTAGAACCATCAGTTCGTTTCTCAGAGTCCATAGTCTCTCATGGTTCGTCTCCCCCTCCGATTCCCCCCCTTCATTTTTCCCTTCCTACTATCTTCTTCTTCTTTTTTTTTAAACATATAATGAATCACAGACCTGTACCTCATCACACATTCTTTTGTCTTTTACATTTTAGCAATACTGGTGTGTATGTCATGGTATCACTTTGTGGCTTTAATTTGCATTGCCCTGAAGACAACTTGAATGACCTTTTATATGTTTATTGGCCTTTTAGATATTCTTTTCCTTTCTATGTGAACAAGCTATGTAAGTCTTATGCTCATTTAAAAAAAAGATTTATTGAGGTATGGTTGAAATACAGTATACCGAACATATTTAAGTGTACAATTTTATAAGTTTTTACATATGTGTACACCCATGAAAGCACCACCACAATTGAATCAACATTTCATCACCTCCCAAATGCCATTTCTCCTTTAAGGCCCCCTCCCTCCTTCCCCTCTTTCTTCTCCACCCCTCTCCCCATGACTGTCTCATTGCCCCATACTCAGCTTCAACTTCTGGGCATCCCTTAGCTCTAAAATATCTTTTTGGTTGATCCTTGAATATCCTTGCTCCTAGTTCTTATTTCTTCAGTCTATTTCTATTCACAGTCCCGAACTTCCGTATTAATTTAATGTGAATGTGGAGAAATGGTAGCTATGACTCAGGTGGGATCAGAAATTATGTAAGCCAACTAAGCAAACTTGAGATACAATCACTTAATTGGGCTGTTCTGCATTACCCGATCTGGCAACATCCTGGGGTGTGTTAGTATAATATTTTTAGTTCAAAAGTATCCAAGGTGGTGCCATTCAATTCCTTGTATCCAGTGGTCAGAGCATCCTTAGGGGCCAGCCTATCCCTGAAACCCTTGGGAGTAATCATATCTCATGTTAAATATAGGTTTTTAATAACACAATGAGAGGTTGTGTTATTTTAGGCAATTTACTTAACATCCGAGGGCCATTTCCTCAATAAAATAATAAGAGATAATGGCGACTTTAACAACCTCACAGAGTGGTTATCAAGCATAGAGTAAGCAGTAAATCCTTATAAAATGTAACATTTTTATTATCTCTCTCTATTTTTGAAAGTATACATTTTTTACTATATCTGAATATATATATATCCTGAATATGAATATAGCTGAACATTGTTATTATTCTAGTTCTTTTCAATATATTTTTTGAATTCTTATGAAACACATTTGCTTTCTGAAAACACCTCCCATTGGTTTGTATAGTATTAAACTTTTTTAGAAAATGAAAATTTTAAATTTATGATCAGGTTTTAAGGGGATAAGGTATTCTTTTACAAGTAATCTTACAAATTTTTCATCATGGAGATTACTACAACCCTTTGCAGGTGCTGCCTGTTGGTTAAGGGATATATTGGAAAATACTCATTTCTCTCTGATAAAGAGTAGCAGGAAATACTTTGTAAATAGTTAAGAGATATGCTGGGTCTATTAATCAGGTTGCTTATGAATCCTCACAGATATCTGAAAGTCATATGTATTCTCTAGTTTTGACTTCTTAACATCCATGGAAGGATACTTGGGTTGGCACAAAAGGATGACAACACCACTTAACTATTATTTTAAAATTCTGAAAAATAAAACTCATTAATTCATGTATTTTAAGTATAATTCTCACATCAAAATTAGGTTAGTAGAGAAAAAAAATACCCTGGCTTTATGAGGATTAAATGAAATAATATATTCAAAGCCCAATGACTTGCATAAGTGTTCAATAAATGGTATCTATTTTATCCTTGGGAATAATTGTATATAATTATCAAATTTTTCACATCTGCTAAAATGGTCTTTCTTCTGAAAATCAAGTTAAATTGTTTTTAACCTCATTCCACATATCATGAGAACCAATCAAGTCTCTTTAATGGCAGGGCAATTTATCTTATGATGGCTATGATTATAAAAGGAAGCAAAACCATACTTTTCCAGAATGCACTGTTATGCACTGTGTGATAGTTATTGAAATAAGGAGCTTTATGGTCTTACTTCAAGTTAGATGAGCACCTTTTATAGGTGAATACTTACTTGCTTATCTATCCATGCAAATATGTGGTTATTTGGTTATATATTCATTTTGCATCTCAGGGAAGGTATTGTATAAAACCAATCACTGCAAAAATGTTGGAGTATGGGTCTGGGGACACTGTGGCATAGCACACTTTGATTATTATGTGAGGAGGTCTTATGTGAGGTGGCACTCATAGACTTTGATTATATTTTGTATCTTGATGACAATTTGTGATGTTCACATTGGTTCAGAATAAGAAAACTAGGAGTTTTATTTCATAACTTATGTTTGGTGTCATGTACTTTTTTTCTTTTCTTTTTCCCAGACTGATAACATTTCCAATGGTTGCAAGTTTTCTCTCTGGAATATCAAGATATTAAATTGGGACATTGTAAATGGGGCCTTTTTACATCTCTTTAAGATTGGTTATCCTGATTTCTACCTTATTTCTGACTTCATAGAGCACTTAATCCTTTGTTGGTGATAGGTAGGTCCTGGAAGACATAAAAAGAATAAGGCCAGTGTATTAGTTGGTCACACCAAATTCCACAAACTGTGTGACTTAAACAGTAGAAATGTATGGTTTCATAGTTCTGAAATGACACAGATCTGGATGATACCAAAGTCAAGGTGTCATTGGGTCAGCTTTCTCTGAGGACAATGAAAGACAGTTCATTGCATATCTCTCACCTAGTTTCTGATGGTTTGCTGGCCATCTTTGGCATTTCTTAGCTTGTAGAATTATCAGTTCAACCTCTGTCTTCATCCTAGCATGGCATTCTCCTTATGTGCATGTCTGTCTCCAAATTTTCCCTTTTTATAAGGACACCAGTCATATTGGATAAGAGCTCACCCTATGAATATATATACATATATATACATATACATAAATACACATACATATGAATATGAAGATATATATTCATATATACATACACATATATACATACATACATGAATATATATACATAAATATACATATACATACATATATATACATAGCTCACCCTATAAAAATATTTATATACATATATATGTATATATATATTTTTTTGTGGTGCCATATTCTGAGGTGCTGGGTTTTGGGACATATGAATTTAGTGAAGGGGGCACAATTCAACTATAACTAGTCACATAGTTCAGATTTTCAAAGCACATAATTATAGACTAGCATAATTCATAATTATAGTCTAGCATGAAAGGGCAAATAGATTCTCTCCTTGTTTAGGTGTGTAGGAATGGGGATGGAAAGAGCTCATTAAGCAATTAGAATCCCAGGATTTCTAAGCAGGATTTATATTGTGATTACAGGAAGGCAACATGCTATTTATCAAATAATATAAATGATAAATCTCAGTCCAACTGTACCAGGAAAATGCTCACATAATTTAGGTACCAAAGGATATGTCATCCTCTGTTGACTTTTATTTTTGCCATTCCTTAAGAATTTTTAAAAAATTTCTCTTCTTCTTGCTTTTCTTTTCTCTCTTCTTTCACTTTTTATTTTTCTGTCTTTCTTAATTACCTAAAATTGTTATAACAATGTGGCCATATCAAGATAAGCATACTGGTTTCTTCACTTAAATTACTTTGAGGAATAATAAGCAAATGGAGATTGGAGATAAATGTCATTTGGGGAGAAGTTCCTGGGTACATTAAAGAAAACAAACACACAAAACAAAACAAAGCAAAAAAATCCAGCAAACAACCTAAGTCCCTCCTACCACATTTCATCTGTGAAAAATCTCACTATCCTCCTCAGTTGGTGGGTGTGTGAGAAGTGGGAATAAAAAGAGGAAGGGGAGATGACATCTGTGTTTGTGTCTCTCTAGGTGTTTGCTGTTAGTTTGTGACTCATTGCTTCATGCTTTCTTAGCAGAGGCCATTTCACACTTTTCTGGTTGGATTTCTGCTGACCTGTAGGGTTAGTTATCATTGTAATCCTCTGTTTGTACCAAGTGTTACCTTAACAAGCAATCCAATCAGAATTATTGTTTTCTGAAGAAAAAACTTTATTCAGAGAAATCATCTCTGATGCTCGTTCTGCCTGTTTGAGAAAAACAGATGCCAACTAAGCCATGAATTACAGCAGAACACACACTTCCCTCCTCCTTGCCATCTTATCTTTAATGTGCAGCCTCAGCATTGAACACAACCTCAGGATGCATGTTAGATTCTGTCCCTAGTAATAAAGCAGCAACACTTTTAATAACCATGACAAGCAAGATGAACTGCCTTTGCCACTGCAGTCATTTGGCCATTTTGCTTCTGTAGAGTTCAGATGAGCCTGGTCTCTTGAGCTCCTGCATAGGGAAGAATTACTCTGCAAATATGGAGGTCTCATATCTGATGATAATGCAGTGGGGTGTAGGATATAGTCAAGGATACGTGCATGGACGAAGGAGACTCCTCCCATTATAGATGCCTAGTATTGTTAGACGTTCAGACAGAAAGCAAGAGAAATAGAGATAGAGACAGAGAGATTGCTATGAACACCATGGAGGAATGTCTCATAAAAGCTCTTAGAAATAACTTAATGTCTAGCATAATATGAGATAAAGCTATATCTCTTTTTAAATTTGGAAAGTATAGCTCAGTTTTGCTATGCTGAGATATATATATCTCATATATTTCAAAATATGTATAAAAATAAGAAAAGAGTGTTTAATGAAGTGTAAAATGTTTGCCCAAACTTGCAAAAACAATCAGATAGGGACGCCTGGGTGGCTCAGTTGGTTAAGTGTCTGCCTTCAGCTCAGGTCATGATCCCAGGGTCCTGGGATTGAGCCCTGCATTGGCCTCCTTGCTCTACGGGGAGCCTGCTTCTCCCTCTCCCTGCTCTGCCTGCTGCTCTCCCTGCTTTGTGCTCTCTCTCTCTCTGACAAATAAATAAATAAAATCTTAAAAAGAAAAATAACAATCAGATAACCCTGGTTAGGACAACAAGGGGGAGCTATCCACCTAGGATTGGGAATTAATTTATAAATAAGTTACCCCAGGGAACCATTATAGAGGGTCAAGGCAACCTTTGTTAACTGTGAAATCAGTAGCTACGTAGATTGTTTTAGGGTAGATGCCAATCGACTAGGATTTCTGCCTATAAATGTGAGAATTTGTTTAAATTAAAAATAAATTTACAGAGCAGTAATTCCTGTTATATAGAAATAAAACTAATGAACAATCAAATGTATAAAAATCTAAAAGAATCCAGTAGAACAGAGTTTCTTAATTTCACTAAGAATACTTTGGGGGCCCACAGAAGTGTTTAGGGTCTATGAAACTTCTGGAATTGCCTGAAATGTTATGTGTATATATATATATATATATGATCCCACACCTACCACCACCTCCAATCATGCTCCAAAAAACATGTAGTCAACAAGAAGTGTTGGCGAGGATGTGGAGAAAAAGGAATACTTGTTCACTGTTGGTGGGAATACAAACTGATGCAGCCACTGTGGAAAACAGTATGGGGATTCCTCAAAACATTATAAATAGAACCATTCTATGACTCAGCAGTCACACTACTGGGTATTTGCCCAAAGGAAACAAAAATACTAATTCAAAGGGACATATGCACCCCAATGTTTATAGCAGCATTATTTATAATAACCAATATATGGAAGCAACCCAAGTGTCCATTGATAGATGAATGGATAAAAAAGATGTGGTACATATATACAATGGAATGTTACTCAGCCATAAAAAGAATGAAATCTTGCCATTTGTAACAACATGGATGGAGCTAGAGAGTATTATGCTAAGTGAAATAAGTCAGTCAGAGAAAGACAAAACCATATGACGTCACTCATATGTGGAATTTAAGAAACAAAATGGAAAAAGAGAGAGAGAAACCAAGAAATAGACTCTTAATTGTAGAGAGCAAACTGATGGTTACCAAAGGGGAGCCGGTGGTGGTGGGGAGAATGGGTGAAATAGGTGACGGGGATTGTGGAATGCACTTACTGTGACTGAGCTGGATGATGTATAAAAGTGTTAAATGTTAAGTGTTAAAGTTAAACTTGAAACTAGTATAACACTGCATGTTGACTAACTGGAATTAAAATAAAACTTAAAAAGCCGAAGTTCTACATTTCAAACAACAACAACAACAACAACAACAAAAAACCATGTAGCCAAAATTGGGAAGAAGTTTAGCACTTAGTTTGAGAAACCCATATGTTATGATATAGCCTTTAGGGTAATATAACTGTACTCAATCCAAAGCGTATTGTGAATGAATGGAATGAAATGATTCATAATAAACCCAGTTATACAGAGATGTTTCAAAGAGGAGAAAAACCTTTGGCTACTTCCATTCTTCCCTTTTTCATTACAAAAAATAAGGATTAGATTTTATAGAGTTTCTCTTCCTGATTTATCACATGTAGGTTTGTCAGTCTATTATTCAACGTGTATGAGGGGAGGCTTTTAATCCTAAATCATTTCCTTTTTCAAAATTTTATTTTATTTTATTTATTGTTATTATGTTCAGTTAGCCAACATATAGTACATCATTAGTTTCTGATGTAGTGTTCAATGATTCATTAGTTGTGTATAACACCCAGTGCTCATCACAACACATGCCCTCCTTAATACCCTTTTATATATAATCTGTCTATTGGAAGCATTCATTGGCTTGGCCCTTACTACTCCCAGCTAGCTGAGATACTCTTGGATGCCCTACTAGTACTGCAGAATATTTTTTCTAGTCTAAGGAGGTTGTGGGTAATTATTCAAAGACACATTGGAAACTTTCAAAGTAGGAGCTAAATGCCACTCAAAGGATTGCTCAAAAAGGAAACTCAGTTGTTACCCCTAGACCATCCCATCACCAGTGTATTATGCTGTAGACATTTAGGGCACTAACTGAATTTCATCTTTTTTCTTCACAACACTGAACTTGTCCCAGTGGGGCCTTTTAGGGAGTCTGACTCTATCTCAGATTAGGCAAGAATTCTAGTTTTCTTGCCCAATATTTACTTCCTGACCTTTAGATCACATCAGCTGTTTTCTGATACCGAAAAAAAGGTGAAAGAATGGCATCTGGTTGATTATTCTGGGAGTTTTAAACAGTTCTATTTTACTGGACGTTCTTGTTCTCTGAAGAACCATGGCTTGAAAGGTGGACCAAGGTCCCTGCTAATGAAGCCCCAGTGACTGATTACTCTCTAGTAGTGAGCTGACACCTGCAAAGATAATATGCTTTAAGATGCCGTCTTGTCCTCTTTCAATTAATTTCCTAGTAGGTTGGCTTAATGGGAAAATAAATAAATAAATCTAATCTCTCACCTCCCTTCTTTTCTAACTGAAATAAATAAATAGTCTTACTTAAAAATAGTTAAAATATTTTCTACTCTCATGTGCTAAAATGGCTTGCTCTTTGGGATTGCTGGCAACTGTAAGAACTGTGATGTGGAAGAAGCCAGCACACAACTGGCAGATCTACTCACTGGTGTATCATTTTCAGTCTAGCTCTTTGGAACATTAGGCATCTGTATCATCTTTTCTTGCAGAATGTAGATTCCTTGAATAGAGATCCCAAATAACAACCCATTTATGTTGCCCCAACTTCGGGGCATTGTGGGTACTTTAGGTATATAAGATGTGTCTGTTAAGGTAGTGGTTCAAAGTGAAGCCAGAGATTGTTGTAATTTGCCTTTCCCTCCTATCTCCTGCCTTCCCAGTTCTTTCCCAGTTCTCCATGATGATGTCTGTCATCTCCCAGACCTCTCCCAGTGCTTGAATAAATAATAAAATACCATATATGTCATGTGGCCTCATAAAATATTGTGCATGGAGTGATCTAAAGGTGGTTATTTCAGTGTGGCTATCTAAAACTTCACCTAGCAAAAAGGGTAATGGGATCCACATATTTGTACTTAACTAAGATCTGTTTTATCTTCAGACTCCAAGCAGAAGACTCTTCCCACCAAATGCACTTTAAAACATCATTTCATTTGTCAATGAGCCTCGGTACACTGACAAATCTTAGGCCAGAGAGATGGCAGCCCTGAAGAGTCTGAAGAGTGTGGTCTGGTTGCAGAGGGCCATTAGTGTGTAATCCTGAAATAGGCAAGGTCTAAGATATCTCTATGCTAAGACATTGGAACATGAAGCCAAATTCAGACATGCTGGTGTGAGCCAAAAAGAGAAGGGCAAACACTCTCAAGTAGATACAGCCTTCACAGAAGAAAGACTCTTCATTTTCAGGCTAGGAGCAGTTTCTGAGTAAGAGCCAGAGACTACAGAACCTGTAACATGTCTCATGTCCTCCAATGTAACTGTGCATGTTAAATTCTATGCTTTTATTCCAAAGTGAGGGCTCGAATGCTCTGAATAAATCTTCCATCAGCTTAAGTCTCAAATTATAACCACACAGTCTCAGTAGATTTCTGAAATAGACAGTTCTTCCTTGACAATTAAAATCAAACATTTTATACTCACAGGAGGCAAAACCATATAAGCTGCCATTAGATATGTTCACATTAAGGAGATTTATTCTGCCTCTGGATTTCATTTGTCACATTTGCGTAATGCCAGTGTCTCAACCTGGCTGTGCATTCACCTGTGTAGTCTTTCAAACACACATGGTCCTGGGCAAATCTATAGTATGAGGCCCAAGCATTATTATTAATATTTTTAAAAACTACAAACAATAGATTCTTCTGAGGGGGTGGAGCAAGATGGTGGAGGAGTAGGAGACCTGGATTTTGTCTGGTCTCAGGAATTCAGCTGGATAGGGATCAAACTATTCTGAACACCTATGAACTCAACAGGAGATAGAAGAAAAGAATAGCAACAACTCTCTGAACAGAAAAGCGACCACTTTCTGGAAGGTAGGATGTGCAGAGAAGTGAATCCGAGGCAATATTTGGCAGGATAGACGGCGGGGGAGGGGGCCTCCGTCGGCTGCTTCTGGCAAGTGATAGAGCAGCTGAGCACAAAATCGGAACTTTTAGAAGTCTGCTCCGCTGAGGGACGTAGCTCCAGTGGCTAAGCAGGGGGTGGAACCCTCGTGGGACAGTGTGGTCTCAGGACCCTCGGGGTCACAGAAAGACTGGGGGTGCCTGAGTGCAGCAGAGCTCCCAGGTATTGGAGCAGGGAAGCGGGGAAGTCTCAGAGACAGAGCCGAGGCTCGGGCTGTCAGCTCGGGGTTGCCATAAACCGTGATCCGTGGCACAGTCGGGCCACTGCTCCTCCAGCAGAGACCCAACAAGCGGCAGATCCGGGGAGACTCTCCTTCCTCCCCCGGGAGGAGTGGGGTGGGAGCGCACCACAGGGATCTGCTGGGTTTGGAGACTCCACACCGAGTCGGGTGCCAGAGATAGAAACGCTCAGTCACAGGCCGGGTGAGCACAGAGTGTGGCTGGAGACCAGAGAGATGGGAGTGACTGACTGCTTTTCTCTGGGGGTGCACTGAGGAGCAGGGCCCTGAGTTCTCGGCTCCTCTGGGGCAGAGATTGGGAGGCTGCCATTTTCACTCTCATCCTCCAAAACTGGACGGAAAGCTTGCAGGGAACAAAAGCTCCTGCGAGCAAACCCGAGCAGATTACTTAGCCCTGACCAGGCAAGGGCGGGGCAATTTGGCCTCCAGGCAAAGACATTTGGGAACCACGGCAACAGGCCCCTCCCCCAGAAGATCAGCGAGAACAGCCAGCCAAGACCAAGTTTACCGATCAAGGAGAACGGCAGAACTCCAGCACTAGGGGAATAGTGCACATAGAATCCATGGCTTTTTTACCATAATTCTTTAGTCTTTCAAAGTTAATTTTATTTTTAACTTTTTTTTTAATATTTCTTTTTCCCCTTTTCAACCAAATTCTTATCAATCCCTTTTTAAGAAAAAAATTTTATTTTTCATTTTTAGAGTCATATTCTATCCCTTCATAGTAGTTACCCTTATTTTTGGCATATATATATAAGTTGTTCTCTCTTTAAAATTTTGATATACAGTTTCTTCTAACAGATCAAAATATACCCTAAATCTCTAGTGTATGGCTTTGTTCTAGTCTCCTGCCTGATCACATTCTCTCCTTTTTTTTTTTTAAACTTCTTTCTTTTTTCAACCAACTTCTTATCTTATCAATTCCTTTTATAAAATTTTTTATAATTTTCATCTTTACAGTCATATTCCATCCTTTCCTCATATCAACACTTATTTTTGTACATATATAAGATTTTCTTTTTTTAAAATTTTGGGAGGCACTTTCTTCTAACAGACCAAAATACACCCAAAATCTAGTGTGTGGCACTGATCTATAATCCAGCCTGATCATATTTGATCATACTCTGTTTTTTCTGTTTTGTTCTGTTTTTGTTGGTTTTTATCTTTTTCTTTTTTTTCTCTTTCTTTTTTCTTTCTTTCTCTTTCTTTTCTCCCAGTTTCAGGTCTTTTCTGATATGTTTAGAGTACATTTTCTGGGGACGTTGTTACCCTGTTAGCATTTTGTTCTCTCATTCATCTATTCTCCTCTGGACAAAATGACAAGATGGAAAAAGTCACCTCAACAAAAAGAACAAGAAGTAGTGCCGACTGCCAGGGACCCACTCAATATGGACATTAGTACGATGTTGGACCTAGAGTTCAGAATCATGATTTTAAAGATACTAGCTGGGCTTGAAAAAAGCATGGAAGATATTAGAGAAACCCTTTCTGGAGAAATAAAAGAACTAAAATCAAACCAAGTCGAAATAAAAAGGCTATTAATGAGGTGCAATAAAAAATGGGCACTAACTGCTGGGATAAATGAGGCAGAAGAGAGAATCAGTGAGATAGAAGACCAAATGATGGAAAATAAAGAAGCTGAGAAAAAGAGACATAAACAACTACTGGATCACGAGGGCAGAATTCGAGAGATAAGTGATACCATAAGATGAAACAACATTAGAATAATTGGGATCCCAGAAGAAGAAGAAAGAGAGAGAGGGGCAGAAGGTATATTGGAGCAAATTATAGCAGAGAACTTCCTTAATTTGGGGAGGGAAACAGGCATCAAAATCCAGGAGGCACAGAGAACCCCTCTCAAAAATCAGTAAAAATAGGTCAACACCCCAACATCTAATAGTAAAACTTACGAGTCTCAGAGACAAAGAGAAAATCCTGAAAGCAGCTCGGGAGAAGAGATATGTAACCTACAATGGTAGAAACAGTAGATTGGCAACAGACCTATCCACAGAGACTTGGCAGGCCAGAAAGGACAGGTATGATGTATTCAGAGCACTAAATGAGAAAATTATGCAGCCAAGAATACTATATCTAGCTAGGCTGTCATTGAAAATAGGAGAGATAAAAAGCTTCCAGGACAAACAAAAACTAAAGTAATTTGCAAACACAGAACCAGCCCTTCAAGAAATATTGAAAGGGGTCCTCTAAGCAAAGACAGAGCCTAAAAGTAATATAGACCAGAAAGGAACACAGACCATATACAGTAATAGTCACCTTACAGGCAATACAATGGCACTAAATTCATATCTTTCAATAGTTACCCTGAAAGTAAATGGGCTAAATGCCCCAATCAAAAGACACAGGCTATCAGACTGGATTAAAAAACAAGACCCATTGATATGCTGTCTGCAAGAGACTCATTTTAGACCCAAAGACACCCCCAGATTGAAAGTGAGGGGGTGGGAAACCATTTACCATGCTAATGGACACCAAAAGAAAGCTGGGGTGGCAATCCTTATATCAGACAAATTAGATTTTAAACCAAAGACTGTAATAAGAGATGAGGAAGGACACTATATCCTATTTAAAGGGTCTATCCAACAAGAAGATCTAACAATTGTAAATATCTATGCCCCTAACATGGGAGCAGCCAATTATATAAGGCAATTAATAACAAAAGCAAAGAAATACATTGACAACTATACAAAGATAGTGGAGGACTTTGACACCCCCCTCACTGAAAGGGACAGGTCATCTAAGCAAAAGATCAACAAGGAAATAAAGACTTTAAATGACACACTGGACCAAATGGACTTCACAGATATATTCAGAACATTCCATCCCAAAGCAACAGAATACACATTCTTCCCTAGTGCCCATGGAACATTCTCCAGAATAGATCACATCCTAGGTCATAAATCAGGTCTCAACTGGTACCAAAAGATTGGGATCATTCCCTGCCTATTTTCAGACCACAATGCTTTGAAACTAGAACTCAATCACAAGAGGAAAGTCAGAAAGAACTCAAATCCATGGAAGCTAAAGAGCATCCTACTAAAGAATGAATGGGTCAACCAGGAAATTAAAAAAGAATTTAAAAAATTCATGGAAACCAATGAAAATGAAAACACAACTGTTCAAAATCTTTGGGATACAACAAAGGCAGTCCTAAGAAGAAAGTATATAGCAATACAAGCCTTTCTCAAGAAACAAGAAAGGTCTCAAATACACAACCTAACCCTACACCTAAAGGAGCTGGAGAAAGAACAGCAAATAAAGCCTAAACCCAGTAGGAGAAGAGAAATAATAAAGATCAGAGCAGAAATCAATGAAATAGAAACTAAAAGAACAGTAGAACAGATCAATGAGACTAGGAGCTGGCTCTTTGAAAGAATTAACAAGATTGATAAACCCCTGGCCAGACTTATCAAAAAGAAAAGAGAAATGACCCAATCAACAAATCATGAATGAAAGAGGAGAGATCACAACCAACACCAAAGAAATACAAACAATTCTAAGAACATATTATGGGCAACTCTATGCCAGCAAATTCGATAACCTGGAAGAAATGGATGCATTCCTAGAGATGTATCAACTACCAAAACTGAACCAGGAAGAAATAGAAAACCTGAACAGACCTATAACCACTAAGGAAATTGAAGCAGTCATCAAAAATCTCTCAACAAACAAAAGCCCAGGGCCAGATGGCTTCCCAGGGGAATTCTACCAAACATTTAAAGAAGAATTAATACCTATTCTTCTGAAACTCTTCCAAAAAATAGAAATGGAAGGAAAACTTCCAAACTCGTTTTATGAGGCCAGCATTACCTTGATCCCAAAACCGACAAAGACCCCATCAAAAAGGAGAATTACAGCCCAATATCCCTGATGAACATGGATGCAAAAATTCTCACCAAAATACTAGCCAATGGCATCCAAAGGTACATTAAAAGGATTATTCACCACGACCAAATGGGATTTATCCCTGGGCTGCAAGGTTGGTTCAACATCCGCAAATCAATCAACGTGATACAATACATTAACAAAAGAAAGAACAAGAATCATATGATCCTCTCAATAGACGCAGAAAAAGCCTTTGACAAAGTACAGCATCCTTTCTTGATCAAAACTCTTCAGAGTATAGGGATAGAGGGGACATACCTCAATATCATAAAAGCCATCTATGAAAAACCTACAGCGAATATCATTCTCAATGGGGAAAAACTGAGAGTTTCCCCCTAAGGTCAGGAACACGGCAGGGATGTCCACTATCACCAGTGCTATTCAACATAGTATTAGAAGTCCTAGCCACAGCAGTCAGACAACAAAAAGAAATCAAAGGCATCCGATCGGCAAAGAAGTCAAACTCTCACTCTTTGCAGATATGATACTTTATGTGGAAAACCCAAAAGACTCCACCCCAAAACTGCTAGAACTCATACAGGAATTCAGTCAAGTGGCAGGATATAAAATCAATGCACAGAAATCAGTGGCATTCCTATACACCACCAACAAGACAGAAGAAAGAGAAATTAAGGAGTCGATCCCATTTACAATTGCACCCAAAACCATAAGATACCTAGGAATAAATCTAACCAAAGAGGCAAAGGATCTGTACTCAGAAAACTACAGAATACTCATGAGAGAAATTGAGGAAGACACAAAGAAAAGGAAAAATGTTCCATACTCATGGATTGGAAGAACAAATATTGTGAAGATGTCAAAGCTACCTAGAGCAATCTACACATTCAATGCAATCCCCATCAGAATACCATCCACTTTTTTCAAAGAAATGGAACAAAGAATCCTAAAATTTGTATGGAACCACAAAAGACCCCGAATAGCCAGAGGAATGTTGAAAAAGAAAAGCAAAGCTGGTGGCATCACAATTCCAGACTTCCAGCTCTATTACAAAGCTGTCATCATCAAGACAGTATGGTACAGGCACAAAAACAGACACATAGAGCAATGGAACAGAATAGAGAGCCCAGAAATGGACCTTCAACTCTATGGTCAACTCATCTTTGACAAAGCAGGAGAGAACGTCCAGTAGAAAATGGACAGTCTCTTCAACAAATGGTGTTGGGAAAATTGGACGGCCACATGCAGAAGAATGAAACTGGACTATTTCCTCAGAGCACACACAAAAATAGACTCCAAATGGTTGAAAGACCTAAATGTGAGACAGGAGTCCATCAAAATCCTAAAGGAGAACACAGGCAGCAACCTCTTCGACCTCAGCCGCAGCAACTTCTTCCTAGAAACATCGCCAAAGGCAAGGGAAGCAAGGGCAAAAATGAACTATTGGGACTTCATCAAGATAAAAAGCTTTTGCACAGCAAAGGAAAGAGTCAACAAAACCAAAAGACAACCGACAGAATGGGAGAAGATATTTGCAAATGACATATCAGATAAAGGCCTGGTATCCAAAATCTATAAAGAACTTATCAAACTCAACACCCAAAGACAAAGAATCCAGTCCAGAAATGTGCAGAAGACATGAACAGACATTTTTCCAAAGAAGACATCCAAACGGCCAACAGACACATGAAAAAGTGCTCAACGTCGCTCGGCATCAGGGAAATCCAAGTCAAAACCTCAATGAGATACCACCTCACACCAGTCAGAATGGCTAAAATTAACAAGTCAGGAAATGACAGATGTTGGCGGGGATGTGGAGAAAGGGGAACCCTCCTACACTGTTGGTGGGAATGCAAGCTGGTGCAGCAACTCTGGAAAACAGTATGGAGGTTCCTCAAAAAGTTGAAAATAGAGCTACCATATGATCCAGCAATTGCACTACTGGGTATTTACCCCAAGGATACAAATGTAGGGATCCAAAGGGGTACGTGCACCCCGATGTTTATAGCAGCAATGTCCACAATAGCCAAACTGTGGAAAGAACCACGATGTCCACCGACAGATGAATGGATAAAGAAGAAGTGGTATATATATACAATGGAATGTTATGCAACCATCAAAAGGAATGAGATCTTGCCATTTGCAATGACGTGGATGGAACTGGAGGGTGTTATGCTGAGCGAAATAAGTCAATCAGAGAACGACATGCATCATATGACCTCACTGATATGAGGAATTCTTAATCTCAGGAAACAAACTGAGGGTTACTGGAGTGGGGGGTGGGGTGGGAGGGATGGGGTGGCTGGGTGATAGACACTGGGGAGGGTATGTGCTATGGTGAGCGCTGTGATGTGTGCAAGACTGTTGAATCACAGATCTGTACCTCTGAAACAAATAATGCAATATATGTTAAGAAAAAAAAAAGAAGATAGCAGGAGGGGAAGAATGAAGGGGGGGAAATCGGAGGGGTAGACGAACCATGAGAGACGATGGACTCTGAAAAACAAACTGAGGGTTCTAGTGGAGAGGGGGGTGGGAGGATGGGTTAGCGTGGTGATGGGTATTAAAGAGGGCACGTTCTGCATGGAGCACTGGGTGTCATGCACAAACAATGAATCATGGAACACTGCATCAAAAACTAATGATGTAATGTATGGCGATTAACATAACAAAAAATAAAAAAAAACTACAAACAATAACAAAAACCCTTCTCAGATAAAGGAGATTGTTGATATGCACGATATAAAACATAGTGTTAAATGTTTTACAAAGCCCTTTCATATACCTCAAGCACAAACCATTATATATCATTTTTGTGTCATTTCTAATGTTACTAATGATAAAGTTACTTCCTGATACTTTCACATTTGCCTGGTAAACATCCCAAATTTTCCCTCCCAAAATGGTTAAACAGAATCTCAAAATCTAGGTGTTTTAGAAACAGTGAATTTCAGATTTTTGGATAGTTATTCACATAGGATATTATTTCTACATTGTAATTCAGGATACATATTGATATCTAAAGTAGTTTCAGGATATTTTAGGAAATAGTACTTTATTCATGTGGCATCTGCTTATTTTATTCTGTTCTCTTCTACTGCATACCACTGCATTCCACTTCATTCTTTCATTTTTTTTTTTTTAAATCACTAACTTAGGCAGTGACTTGCAATTTCAAAATCGTTGACCTTTTTCTCCTCCCAGTATGGTTCTCATTTCTATACACATATTAAGCTGTACTAATTGGAGGAATGAGGGAGAGCATAGTTTTAAACCATGACACAAATAAAAACTCAAGCCTGGCAAATAATACCTTCTCTGGACTTATAAATGTGTTGGTGAACTAAATGTTTCCTTTTAACACTCCAGTAGATTTTAGATTTCCCTTTGGTCTATAATGACCAGATAGTAATAAACTCTATGGTAAATGTGAATGCTCATTATCTCCCCAGCCGGGTAGGAGAATACATTTGGCTACTCTTTGAGGATATAATATTTAATCTTTAAGATTATCATTGTGATTTATGTTCACCAGTTGAGGACAATGGGGTATGAGAGCCTGACTAAACAGTGAGATGATAGATTGTCTTATCTGCTCAAGGACATGGTAGAAGTGATTTTCTTAATGCTTGGATTCAGTCTGTTACGTAGGTCCCTCGTGTCTCTCTGCCTCAGATCTGTTTTTCCAGAATGTATACATACACATCAGTAAAAAGAGAAGTGCATTACACCAAGCTATGGTATATAGACAATTAATTTCAAATTGAAACTCAATATTGGACAATGACTGGGCAATGGGGCTTGATGCTAACACCAACTCAGATTATGAGGAAAATCATTAAGTAGGAGAAAATATCACTCTATTGAGTTTCAATTGTTCCTCATTAATAATGTGGAGGAAGAGGGAAAAGAGATTTTATATTGGGCCACCCCTTAATCCTTCTCTATAGCCTATGGATCACAATGTCCTATTCATTTTATATTTGATAATCCTCTCAAAATCATGGGTGACATCAGGGATGATGACAGAATAGGAAACACTAGGAATCTGTCTGTACAACTAGAAAACAATTGTTCTGGGAGAAGTTGTCTGAAGTAACAATTATGGATATCTGGAGTCTATTTGAATGCCTGCTGCTTTCAGGAGGAAACTCGACTAGTAAATTTCAGTTGATTATGGCCAATTTCAGCCTTTTGTGTGGTTGCAGTTGTACCCATCCCTCAACCCCCAGCCTCATGGCAGGTAGCCATGCTGTTCCTAGAGTGGCTTGCTGGAGCCAAGATGGGCAATAAGCACCTTGTCCTCCAAATTTGAAGACTGCTGCTTTGGACCACTCAGGTTTGGGTGCACAGGTTGGCTGGCATTGTCTCAAATCCCACTGGCTGAGATGTCCTCCAGGGGATTTAAAAGAACAGCATTTGCTTTTCTTAATTTGTTCCATTTTCTCCTTTTGGGAGTCAGACAATTAAGGATTAGGACATTTCAAAGCAACCACATATATGAGGGCATTTAGAAAGCTGCTATGCTTGCCCATGGAAGGAAGCAGACCCAGAAAAGACCTGGGAAGATCTTAGGCTTTCACCTTAGACTAATCCCCAGCACAGAGACACCCTTCAACTATCAAAAAGACAGCAACCCTAGAGAAGAGGGAGAAGCTGATTTCTAGAGTTAGCACATTACGAGATTAAAATGCCTAGTTTTCAATGAAAAAAAAATCACAAGGCATACATAGAAACAGGAATCTCTGACCCATTCAAAGGAGCAAATGGACAGAAAACATCTCTGAGGAAGTCCAGATGTTGGGCTTAATAGACAAATACTTTGAAACTGCTATTATAAAGATAAAAAGTTAAATGAAGATATGGATGAATACAGGAAAATAATGCTCCAGCCTCATCTTATATCTTTTTTGCCCCAGGCCTAGAATCAGCCCTTTCTCTAAGGAGCATTAGTCCTTTAGGGAATAATGTTAGAAAACAAATTCTTTGTGCTCAGTGTGCTACTTGCTGCTGGGGTGTTGTTTTTTTTTAGGTTGACTCGGTTGGCAGAACAAAAACTAAATGTGTTTATACTAACTTCTGTATATTCTTTATAAGAATATAAACATGAGTTCATATAGATGTCTCCAACTTTAATTACTGAAGAGATGATTCTATACTCTTCCCCTTGCTTAGCTGTAAAGTCCCACTCCAATAATAAGAAATCTGGCCCCTACCTTTTGACATCTATCTACTTAATTGTTCCATTCTAGTATACATGTAAAGCAGAATCAGAATGGCTAATCTTCACCCGCCCTGGGAAACAACCACATCAACTAGAGTATAGTACTTATGTGTAGTTCCTTTTGCCTTTAGTCTTACAGACTCCATTTATTTCCAAGGTTACTTACTTAGGTCAGCATGTTTTCTCCTATTCCTTTTCAGTAAGTTTGTTGAAATACGTTTTAAAGACAGAGTCTCTTTTTTTGTCAGAGTCTGCATTTTTTGCTGGGATCGCCCATCCTTCAAAACCATTACGTATTTTTTTTCAAAATTATTATGTTTTATTTGTATACATTAAGGTTTGTTCTTTGTGCTGTAAAATTCCACGGATTTCATCTTGTATCCACCATTGCAATATCATAAAGAATAATTTTATTACCCTAAAAATCCCCTATGCTTCACTTATTTATCTCTATCTTCTCCTGAATTCTGGGAAACCACTTACCATTTCATTGTCTCTATAGTATTACCTTTTCCAGAATGTCATATAATTGGAATAATATAATCTGCAACACTTTCAACACCTTCTTTCACTTAGCAGTATGCATCCATGTCTTTTCATGGTATGATAGCTCATTTCTTTTTATTGCGTAATATTCTGTTACATGCATGTGTCATCAATTATTTAGTCATTAATCTATTTTTTTTTAAAAGATTTTATTTATTTATTTGACAGAGAGAGACCAGCGAGAGAGGGAACACAAGCAGGGGGAGGGGGAGAGGGAGAAGCAGGCTTCCCCGCGGAGCAGGGAGCCCGATGTGGGGCTCCATCCCAGGACCCTGGGATCATGACCTGAGCCGAAGGCAGACGCTTAACGACTGAGCCACTCAGGCACCCCATTTTAGTCATTAATCTATTAAATAACATCTTGTTGCTTCAGGTTTTTGGTTAGTATGGATAATGCTGTCATAAACATTCATGTGTAAGTTTTTATGTAGACACGAATTTTCAAACTGATTGTATAAATACTGAGGAGACTGAATGCTGGATCACATGATAAAACTATACTTAGCTTTATAAGACCTTCCAGATTGTCTTCTAAAGTGGCTGTCCAGTTTGCATTTGCAATATAAATGCTCTAGAGTTCCTGTTTCTCCATATTCTCACCAACATGTGCTATTGCCAGCTTTTTATATTTTAGCCTTCTAATACTTATGTGGTGGTATCTCACTGTTATTTTAGTTAGCAATTTCCTGATGATAAATGATGATGAGGGTCTTTTCATATGCTTATTTGCCATCTGTTTACCTTCTTCAGTGATGTTTTTGTTCATATATTTTGCCCATTTAAAAATTTTGTTTTATGTTCTCTTGTTGAAATTTAAGTTTTTTTTTTTTTGTATATTTTGAATGCAAGTCATTTTTTAGATATGTTTTCCAAATATTTTCTCCTTGCCTATGGCTTATTTTTTCATTCTCTTAAAAATATATTTCACAGAGCAAGGAGTTTTTATTTTAATAAAGTCTATCTTATCAATTTTTGTCTTTCTTGGATCATGCTTTTGGTGTTATATCTAAAAACTCATTGTCAAACCTAAGGTCACCTTAGTTTTCTTCTATGTTTTCTTCTATAAGTTTTATGGTTTTGCATATAACATTTAAGTCTAAGATCTATTTTGAGTTGAGTTTTGTAGTCTCTGTCTAGATTTTTTTTTTTTTTTTGCATAGAGATGTCCAATTGTTCCAGCAACATTTTTGAAAGGCTATTTTTTCTCCATTGAATTGACTTTGCTCCTTTATCAAAGATCAGATGACTATATCTGTGTGGGTCTATTTCTGGAATCTCTATTTTCTTCCATTGTTTGATGTGTCTATTCTTTTGCCAATACCATGCTGTCTTGTTTGTATTGTCTTGAAGTCAGGTGGTGTCAGTCCTCTTCCACCTTTGTTCTTCAAAATTATTTTGGCTATTCTGGGACTTTCGTCTTTTCCTATAAACATTTGTATTTGCTTGTTGACATTCATAAAGTAGTTTGCCAGGATTTTGATTAGGATTGCATTGACTTTATAGATCAAGTTGGTAGAATTGATATCTTAATATTATTGGTCTTCCAATCTATGAGGGGTGTTTCTTCATTTATATGATTTTTCTTTTTTTTTAAGATTTTATTTATTTATTTGACAGAGAGAGAGACAGCGAGAGAGGGAACACAAGCAGGGGGAGTGGGAAAGGGAGAAGCAGGCTTCCCATGGAGCAGGGAGCGCGATGTGGGGCTCGATCCCAGGACCCTGGGATCATGACCTGAGCCGAAGGCAGACTCTTCACAACTGAGCCACCCAGGCACCACTTATTTATATGATTTTTCTATTAGGGTTTTTAGTTTTATGCATATTGATCCTATACTTATTATTATTATTTTTTAAAGATTTTATTTATTTATTTGACAGAGAGAGAGACAGCGAGAGAGGGAACACAAGCAGGGGGAGTGGGAAAGGGAGAAGCAGGCTTCCTGCCGAGCCGGGAGCCCGATGTGGGACTCGATCCCGGGACTCCAGGATCATGACCTGAGCCGAAGGCAGTCGCTTAACCAACTGAGCCACCCAGGCGCCCCGATCCTATACTTATTTTGTTGGATTGATACCTGGTGGGGTTATTTTTGGTAAAATCCATGAAACTGTGTGAGTAAGTGGTTAAGTGGTAAGGTGTGGGAGTAGGGAAAACATCCTATAAATCCTATGATTAAGTCTCAGTATTTTATTTCATCTGTATCCCTGGCTGTGGCCTTTGCAAGTACTTCTCAGTTCTCCCTACTCCCCTGTCTTAGATGAAACAGAAAGGCTAGAGGGGGCTGACATTGGGTAATTTCCCTTCTTCCACATCAGGTAAGACTCTTGTCTTATTTCCATTGGAGTGCTGGCCCTTGTTATGAAGAGTGCTCAGGCATTTTTTAAAATGGTTACTTTTCCCCTCTCCTTGCCAAAAACAACAACAACAACAACAACAACAACAACAAAGAGTTTTGCTTTCCTTTTCATTATAAGGACCTATAGGCAAAACCTATGAACATGTGGTTTGAACATTTTGAACATGAACATGTGGACTGTAGTTTTTAGAATTTTCTACCTTTACAGTAGTCTAATCTTAATCTCCAGCCATTTGTCAACACTCTTTTAGTGTTCCTACCAATTGATGACTCCACAGGCTTCTGCATCCAGTAGGCTGATATTAGCTTTGGTTCTCTGTTTTTGTCTATCTCTTCAGATTTGACGGGGTGAGCAGGTGGAGGTGGTCGGTATGCTCTGTGACCTCAATTCTACCACAACTCCAAGAAAAGTCATTGATACTCAGTTTGCTCAGCTTTTTTTGAGCATTAAGAGCAGGAACGACAACTTCCAAGTCCTTTACATGTGGCAGATAAAACCAGAATAGTAGTTTTATTTTTAAAGAACCATTAATGTCAAATTCAATTTGTTTAATAAAGATATTGCTATGTAGATTTTATATATCATATTATGTCAATTTTGATAAAATTTTTCAATGAATTTGACATTTCCTGTTAAGTTGTGAAATTTGATGGCATATAGTTTTCATAATATCCCCAATTGCCTTTATAATGTCTGTAGCATCTGCAGTAATCCTTCTTTTATCCACATGTTGGTAATTTTTATTTTTGATTTTTGTTTCCTTATTAAACACTGGTTTGTCAGTGTAATTAACCTTTTAAAGCATTTGTTTCTTCTTTGTTGTTCAGTTCAATCACTTTCTCCATCATTTGCCTTAAGTCTTTGGTCATAGTTTGACAGCCATTTGAAAGTCCTGATCTACTAATTATAATTTCTCTGTCATCCTTAGGTCTTCTATTTAGTACTTTTTCTCCTTTTGGTTATGGGCCACATTTTCGAGCTCTTCCTATGTGCAGTAGTTATTGATTGTATACTTGACATTGTCAATGCTACATTGTTCAGAGTCTCATTTTATTTATCTCCTTTAAAGAATATTGAATTTCAGTCTGGAAGACAGTTGTTTTACTGGTGAATTACCTTGATCTTGTCAAGGCTTGGTTTGAGGTTATGTAAGAGTAAGTCTAGAGTATTTTGTATCCGTATTTTTG
Source organism: Phoca vitulina (assembly GCF_004348235.1). Lineage (NCBI taxonomy): Eukaryota > Metazoa > Chordata > Mammalia > Carnivora > Phocidae > Phoca > Phoca vitulina. The sequence continues at coordinate 47,767,617 of NW_022589713.1, forward strand.
GGCCAGAGTAGCTCTTCTCTTAAAGAGTGGACTTTCTGGGATCTTAACTAAATACTCATTTAGATGTCTTCACTATATCTGGATTGTAACTCCAAAGTATATGGCCCTGTGTTCTTTGGGAATTTTCGCTTACTTCTCCCGCAGAAGACCTTCTTTGCTAGGCTTCACAGAATGCTGCTTTGCACACATATAAATATTTGCTCAACAACTCAAAGATGTCCCTATCAGATTTATGAAGCTCTTTACTACTTTATTTACTACTTTACTACTTTATTATCCTGTATCTTGTATCCTGTCCCAGTGTTCTAGCCAACACTTCAGCCCCTATAGAGTTGGATCTGTTTCTTATACTAGTAATGTAGGAAATATGCTTTCAAACAGTTGCATCACACATTCTGTACATTTTATAATAGTTTATAGTCTGAAGGGGAATGGTAAGCCCAATAATTTACCATGACCAGAACCAGAATAAAAAGTTGATATTTACTTTTTTAAAGAAACCTTTTTAAATGAGTTTAATCCTGATGTAATATCTTAAATATATTTTTATTTAAAGATGTTATAAATTTTACTATTACCATTTAGATACTTACATTTATGTATGGTGTGACCTGAGATATAATTTCATATTTTACCATATAAATAGTCATCTCTGTGCCATGAATTCAGTATCCTTCTTTTATGCATTCTAGTCCGTCCCTTACATAGTCACTGTACATCTAGGCCAGAAGGAGGCAGATTCAGGCTTTCCAAATAAAGAGATTAAGAAAGGAAAAATTTGGTCCAAAAAATACCAAATACCACTAATATATTACTCTTGCAGCTTTAAAAAGAAGAATAACTAAAAATGAGTGGAAAATGAGAATGTTTATTTCCTGCAAGTTAATAAACTGGAGGCGTGATCCAAAGAATGTCACACTTAGCATTTCATTTCCTCGGGGATTTTAAAATGATGTTTAATTGCAGATGGTGACCTTCTGGATAAGACACTGTTTGCAAGTGTTAAATTTTAAGTAGGTGGCTTTCATGGTTTTCCATAATGTCTGTTTAGGGAGTAGTGTATGAAATTTGTAAATCAAGAAAAAAAACCCAGATACTTCTGTGTTACCTGATTGCTCACCTATCTATTCCCAAGGTTGCCACCAGATTTGAAATTCAAATTATTTCAGAATAAAATTTTATTCTCAGTTAATGGTGTCTGATATTACTTTATTTTTAGAGGTAATAGGTATAAAATACTTTGGTCTATTAATAAATTTTAGGTCTTTGAACTGCTACTGATAAAGAATACCAATTTAAATGCTATATGGCCTTAACAGAAATGAGTATTTGGCTTAATATGACTCTTTGGGATTCTACATTCAGCTCTCTTGCCTTGTCTTGTGGAAGCATGGTTTATATACCTGTCCACAATTCGTTGCATAAATAGTTGGCATGTATCCAGAACATGTTAGATTTTACATCAAAAAAGTCATACTTTTCTGTGCTAGAAATTGTGACAATGGCTGCAGAAACATGAGATGGAAGAGTCATCTTATCCACTTTGTAATAGTCAATGTCCATGCCTCTAGCACTTTCTCTGGAATATCAACAATCATGTGTTACCTTTAGTTATTCATTTCTGTCCACAACCATTCTGAACATATCAGTAGATTACAAAGAGAATCAAAGGAGAGGTAGAAGTATTGGAGACATCCTGAGATGAGTACTTTTCTCAAATATCATGGCTGCTTTTGGTTATGGAGCAGATGCCTTCTAGCAAGGATAGTGGAAATGTTAAGGAGGTAAAGTTGCAGAAATGGGTTAGGAGACTACAGTGACAGGTCTTTAGTTGTTTCTTCCCTGCTCACTACCAGTCTGCCTGGTCCTACTCATGCTTACAAATAGCAGGACCTACATTCTCAAGCTATTCTCAAGGACTAGAGGAAGGCACAAGGAGACTCTGACTTTCTCATTAGGAATTTCTGTTCTCATAGTAGAGGAGAACCTGCAGGAATCTGTGACTATATGCACACCTTAAACTTGGTCCATCTTTTGTAATTGAACTTCATGTGGCCCTCAGTCAAAGAACCAAGGTTAAATTCACAGTGCCTACTGAGACCACACGTTTTCATCTTTTCAGACCCCAGGCTTATCTAAGTGAACATTTTTATGATATTCTACAATTACTTGTAACTTTGGTTTAAAAAGAGGTATGTGCAGAGTTTATCATGCCACTTAGACCTACAAAGCCTGAATACAATAACCCTTGAAAGAGAGAGTGTATGTAGTAGGGAAGTTGAAGATTCTGTCATTACAAAGGTGTTTGAGAAAATGAAACAAAAGCCAGAAGCTAAATATCTGCCTGTTGCTAATAAGACCACACAATCCTATGAAGTTTTTATCTATTATCTATTTATTTTTCTTTCATCTATCTATCATCTATCTATTCATCTATCTATCATCTATTATCTATCTATCTATCTATCTATCTATCTATCTATCTATCTATCTATCTATCATCTATCATCTATCTATCTATCATCTATATATCTATCATCTATCTATGTATCCATCCATCCCAGTGAACTCTTACTCACTATGTTCAAAGACAAAGACAGTAAGTTCCTTGTTTTCCTGAGACATGATCAGGATAAATGCATTCAGTAGTAGAACAATCCTAATGAGACACTTTGTAGCTAGTTTAAAAATATAATGAAATGTATGGATATATCATTTTTCCTGCCTGAGGTAAATTACATCTTGGGGAAAAAAATAATTTTCTTTACTTCTTTACATTTTAATTCCAGTATAGTTAACATACAGTGTTATATTAACTTCTGGTGTACAAATAGTGATTCAATAATTCTATACCTTACTCAGTGCTCATCCATGACAGTATTCTCTTAATACCCATCACCTATTTCACACATCCCTCTACTGACCTCCCCTCTGATAACCCTCAGATTATTCTCTATACTTAAGAGTCTGTTCTTTGATTAGTCTCTTTTTTATTTTTTTGTTTGTTTGTTTTGTTTCTTAAATTCCACATGGGTGAAATCATATTGTATTTGTCTTTCTTTGACTGACATATTTCACTTGCCATTATACTCTCTTGCTTCCATAATTTGGCTATTGTAAATAATGCTGCAAAATCATAAGGGTACATACATCTATTTGAATTAGTATTTTCATTTTCTTTGGATAAAAACCCAGTAGTAGAATTACTAGATTGTATGGTAATTCTATTTTTAATTTTTTTGAGTAAACTCTATACTGTCTTCCGCAGTGCCTGCACCAGTTTGCATTCCAACCAACAGAGCAAGAGGGTTCTTTTTTCTTCATATCCTCACCAACACATGTTTCTTGTATTGTTGATTTTAGCCATTTGACAGATGTGAAATGATATCTCATTGTGATTTTGATTTGCATTTCCCTGATGATGAGTGATGTTGAGCATCTTTTCATGTGTCTGTTTGCCATCTGAATGTCTTCTTTAGTGAAATGTCTGTTCATGTCTTCCGCCCATTTGTAATTGGGTTATTTGTTTTCTGGGTATTGAGTTGTATGAGTTCTTTATATATTTTGGATACTAACTCTTTATCAGATATGTCATTTGCAAATATCTTCTCCCATTCAGAAGGTTGTATTTTAGTTTTGTTGATTGTTTATTTTGCTGTGCAGAGGCTTTTATTTTGACAAGACCCAATAGTTTATTTTTGCTTTTGTTTTCCTTGCCTCAGGAGACATATCCAGAAAGAAGTTGCTACAACCAATGTTAAAGAAGTTACTGCCTTGTTCTCATCTAGGATTTTTATGGCTTCAAGTGTCACATTTAGGTCTTTAATCCATTTTGGGTTTATTATTGTGTGTGGTGTAAGAAAATGGTCCAGTTTCATTCTTTTGCAGTCTTTAAATTTTTGATAAAATCAAAGGTTTGTATATAAAGCAAAATGGTGGTAAAGCAACTACAGAAATTGATTAAATATTGTAGTCATCAGATAAAGGTGAAAAGTAGTCTGAGTTACTCTGATTTAGTACTTTCAATACAGAAACAGAAAGGATCACAGAGACAGAATATTGTATTGGTTAAGAAAATGCAAGCAAAATTCCTATGAAGTTCATTATTAACACAAAAAAATACATGCCATTTTAAGCATATAGCAAAATGATATAAGACATGGTAACAGTTTTATGAACATGTAAAAAATCTGTTAAATTTTAATTAAAATAACATGGCAGCATTTGGGAAAAGTATATAATTGAAATGTCTAAACTATAAATATGGTGAAAATGCAAATTTAGGGATAACAGCTTTATTGAAATATAATTCATACAACATACAATTCAAACATTTAAATTATACAATTCAATGGTTCTTAGTATATTTACTGATATGTATAATCATCAGTACAGTCAACTGTAGTACACTTTTATCACCTCAAAAAGAAACTCCAAACACTTAGGTCTCATCACCCAGCCCTCACTTTGTCTCCTTCTGCCCTAGCCCTAAAAAAAGCACTAATCTACTTTTTGTCTCTATACTTTTCTCCATTCTGGATATTTTCATATGAGTGGAATCATATAATACATGGTATTTTTGTGACTGGCTTCTATCACTTAGCATAATATTTTCATGGTTCCTCGATGTGGTAGCATATATCAGTACTTCATTCTTCTTTGTGGATGAATAATATTCCATTGTATGGATATACCACATTTGCTTATCCATTCTTCATTTGATAGGCATTTGGGTTGTTTCTACCTTTTGGCTATTATAAATAATGATGTTATGAACATTTATGTACAGGTTTTTATGTAGGTATAGATTTTCAATTCTAGGAAGTGTAATTACTGGGTCAAATGATAATGCTGTTTAACTTTTTGAAGAATTTACAGATTATTTTCCACAGTGTCTGTATCATTTTACATTCCTACTGTAATAAGGGTTAGAATTTGTCCTGATGTATGATGTGAGGAATCAGTTCTACCCTGTTTTTCAATATTGCTATTCAGTTATCTTAACAAACTTAAAAAATCCATCATTTCAGGCTATGAGAGTTCCAGTTTCTGTGCATCTTCACCAACACTTGTTATTATCTGACTTTTTGATTATAGCCATCATAGTGGGTGTAAAGTGTTGCTTTATTGTGGTTTTGTTTTTCTGATGACAAATGATGTTGAATATCTTCTCATGTGCTCATTCACCACCTGTGTATCTTCTTCAGAAAAATATCTACTTAGATCCTCTGCTCATTGTATAATTGGGTTGTCTTTTATTGAGTTGTAAAAGTTCTTTATATATGCTGCTTAAAAGTCCTTTATCAGATACATAATTTTCAGATATATTCCTCCACTCTTTTTTTTATCAAAGTTTTATTCTTTGGGTGATTATGTGTTGGTATTTGCTTCATTTAGAGTTAATTTTAGTATATGATGTGAGTTAAGGATCCAACTTCATTCATTTGTGTGTGACATCTGATCATACCAACACCATTTGTTGAAAACACTATTCTTACCTCATTGTATTTTTCCTGACACCCTTGTCAAAAATCAATTGGCCATAGATGCATGGTTTCTGCCCTGGACTTTCAATTCTATTTCAAATCTAAATAGACTCACAGTAGAATTCTAATAGTTATTTAAAAATCAAATAATCATATTGTTTCTCAATCTATTCCAAAATATAGTAATGGAATACTTGCAAACTTATTTTATAAAGGGAACATAAGTTTAATTATATTAGGCACCAAAATATTTAACTAAATCCAATCTAATTCTTGAATTTCAATGCAGAAATCTTGGCTATTGTGGACATTGCTGCTATAAAGATTGGGGTGCAGGAGCCCCTTCGAATCACTATGTATCCTTTTGATGTGGGTGGGGGCAGGGGTAACTGCGTGATGGCCATTAAGGAGGGCACTTGATGTAATGAGCAATGGGTGTTCTATGCAACTGATGAATCACTAAACTCTACCTCTGAAACAAACAACAAAAAAAGAGATGCTCTCAGTGCAGAAATCTTAAATAAAATGTTAGAAACTTAACAACACATTAAAAATAATGCATAGGGCTCATGGAGTTTATTCTAGAAATGAAGAGTTGTTTTTAATAGTCAGCCATACTAATAGTACAAGGAGAAAAATTATATAGTAAACTCCAAAAATGCAGCAGGCTATTTACAAAAATTCCATACTCATTTATGTCAAGTACACTCACACAAAATAGGAATAATGAATACTGTATTAACATAGTCATACATTTATGATTATATGTTATATAAATACACTTCCCCCTTATCTAAAAACTAAATGTTTTCTTGTTAGTAGTGAGAAGATATGTTAAAAGCATAAAAATTGGAGAGCATAAGATAAAAGTATTACACAGACCTGTATCTCTGAAACAAATAATACATTATATGTTAAAAAAATAAAAAGAAGAAGATAGCAGGAAGGGAAAAATGAAGGGGGGAAAATCCTAAGGGAGACGAACCATGAGAGATTATGAACTCTGAGAAACAAACTGAAGGTTCTAGAGGGAAGGGGGTTTGGGGGATGGGTTAGCCTGGTGATGGGTATTAAAGAGGGCACGTTCTGCATGGAGCACTGGATGTTTTATGCAAATAATGAATCATGGAACACTACATCAAAAACTAATGATGTAATGTATGGTGATTAACATAACATAATAAAATAAAAATAAAATAAAATAAAATAAAAGTTAAATAATTTGTGGAATTAAAAAAAAGTATTTCTTTTTGCAGATGATATGATTATATACATAGAAACCTTAAAGAATTCATTTAAAAATAAGAGAACTTAAAATAGCACATTTTAAGTCAACATACAATAAATTTCAAATATACAAAAGCAAACAAAAATCACATAGAGGATAAAATGCAATAGAAGAGGCAATTTATGATAAAAAAATTGCCAAAGTATAAATTTAATAAGAAATTTACATGGTAAAACCTAATGAAAACTATAAAATACTTATTTATAGCATAAAATTAAACTTGAATATATGGTAAGAAAAAAATGCTCTAAAATAAAAAGATTCAATGCCATAACATGTCAGTTCTCTATATTTGATTTTAGAAATGTAATTCAACAGCAATAAAATATTATCAGACTTTTGTTTTCTTTTCTGAAGCTAGATAGCTTTATATTAAAGTTCAGTTGAACAAAAAAAAAAAAGTCAGCAAGAAGACCAGAAAAATCCTGAAAAAGAAAAATGATAAGGGGAATGAGACATTAAATCAGATATTAAAATATTTTAAACAATTTCTATATATAAAGTAGTTAAACACTGACTCATGAATGGAGTACAAAGAACAGAATAGAATATCCAGACATAGATCATATGGCATAGAGAAATTTTGTAAAAATTAAAGGCAGTGTTCTCAATCTGGGGGTGAAATGATGGATTTTTTATAAGTGTTTTAGAATAACTGAATAACAATATTTTTTTTTAAATTTTTTTTATTGTTATGTTAATCCCCATACATTACATCATTAGTTTTAGATATAGTGTTCCATGATTCATTGTTTGTGCATAACACCCAGTGCTCCATGCAGAACGTGCCCTCCTCAATACCCATCACCAGGCTAACCCATCCTCCCAACCCCCTCCCCTCTAGAACCCTCAGTTTGTTTTTCAGAGTCCATCATCTCTCATGGTTCTTCTCCCCCTCCGATTTCCCCCCCTTCATTCTTCCCCTCCTGCTACATTCTTCTTCTTTTTTTTTTCTTAACATATATTGCATTATTTGTTTCAGAGGTACAGATCTGAGATTCAACAGTCTTGCACAATTCACAGCGCTTACCAGAACACATACCCTCCCCAGTGTCCATCACCCAGTCACCCCATCCCTCCCACCCCACCCCCCACTCCAGCAACCCTCAGTTTGTTTCCTGAGATTAAGAATTCCTCATATCAGTGAGGTCATATGATACATGTCTTTCTCTGATTGACTTACTTCGCTCAGCATAATACCCTCCAGTTCCATCCACGTCGTTGCAAATGGCAAGATCTCATTCCTTTTGATGGCTGCATAATATTCCATTGTATATATATACCACTTCTTCTTTATCCATTCATCTGTTGATGGACATCTTGGCTCTTTCCACGGTTTGGCTATTGTGGACATTGCTGCTATAAACATCGGGGTGCACGTAGTCTTTCGGGTCCCTACTTTTGTATCTTTGGGGTAAATACCCAGTAGTGCAATTGCTGGATCATATGGTAGCTCTATTTTCAACTTTTTGAGGAACCTCCATACTGTTTTCCAGAGTGGCTGCACCAGCTTGCATTCCCACCAACAGTGTAGGAGGGTTCCCCTTTCTCCGCATCCCCGCCAACATCTGTCATTTCCTGACTTGTTAATTTTAGCCATTCTGACTGGTGTGAGGTGGTATCTCATTGAGGTTTTGATTTGGATTTCCCTGATGCCGAGCGATATTGAACACTTTTTCATGTGTCTGTTGGCCATTTGGATGTTTTCTTTGGAAAAATGTCTGTTCATGTCTTCTGCCCATTTCTTGATTGGATTCTTTGTTCTTTTGGTGTTGAGTTTGATGAGTTCTTTATAGATTTTGGATACTAGACCTTTATCTGATATGTCATTTGCAAATATCTTCTCCCATTCTGTCAGCTGTCTTTTGGTTTTGTTGACTGTTTCCTTTGCTTTGCAAAAGCTTTTTATCTTGATGAAGTCCCAATAGTTCATTTTTGCCCTTGCTTCCCTTGCCTTTGGCAATGTTTCTAGGAAGAAGTTGCTGCGGCTGAGGTCGAAGAGGTTGCTGCCTGTGTTCTCCTTTAGGATTTTGATGGACTCCTGTCTCACATTGAGGTCTTTCAACCATTTGGAGTCTATTTTTGTGTGTGCTGTAAGGAAATGGTCCAGTTTCATTCTTCTGCATGTGGCCGTCCAATTTTCCCAACACCATTTGTTGAAGAGACTGTCTTTTTTCCATTGGACATTCTTTCCTGCTTTGTCAAAGATGAGTTGACCATATAGTTGAGGGTCCATTTCTGGGCTCTCTATTCTGTTCCATTGATCTATGTGTCTGTTTTTGTGCCAGTACCATACTGTCTTGATGATGACAGCTTTGTAATAGAGCTGGAAGTCCGGAATTGTGATGCCGCCAGCTTTGCTTTTCTTTTTCAACATTCCTCTGGCTATGCGGGGTCTTTTCTGGTTCCATACAAATTTGAGGATTATTTGTTCCATTTCTTTGAAGAAAGTGGATGGTATTTTGATGGGGATTGCATTGAATGTGTAGATTGCTCTAGGTAGGATTGACATCTTCACAATATTTGTTCTTCCAATCCATGAGCATGGAACATTTTTCCATTTCTTTGTGTCTTCCTCAATTTCTTTCATGAGTATTTTATAGTTTTCTGAGTACAGATCCTTTGCCTCTTTGGTTAGATTTATTCCTAGGTATCTTATGGTTTTGGGTGCAATTGTAAATGGGATCGACTCCTTAATTTCTCTTTCTTCTGACTTGTTGTTGCTGTATAGGAATGCCACTGACTTCTGTGCATTGATTTTATATCCTGCCACTTGACTGAATTCCTGTATGAGTTCTAGCAGTTTTGGGGTGGAGTCTTTGGGATTTTCCACATAAAGTATCATATCATCTGCAAAGAGTGAGAGTTTGACTTCTTCTTTGCCGATTTGGATGCCTTTGATTTCTTTTTGTTGTCTGATTGCTGTGGCTAGGACTTCCAATACTATGTTGAATAGCAGTGGTGATAGTGGACATCCCTGCCGCGTTCCTGACCTTAGGGGGAAAGCTCTCAGTTTTTCCCCATTGAGAATGATATTCGCTGTAGGTTTTTCATAGATGGCTTTTATGATATTGAGGTATGTACCCTCTATGCCTATACTCTGAAGAGTTTTGATCAAGAAAGGATGCTGTACTTTGTCAAATGCTTTTTCTGCATCTATTGAGAGGATCATATGATTCTTGTTCTTTCTTTTGTTAATGTATTGTATCACGTTGATTGATTTGCGGATGTTGAACCAACCTTGCAGCCCAGGGATAAATCCGACTTGGTCGTGGTGAATAATCCTTTTAATGTACTGTTGGATCCTATTGGCTAGTATTTTGGTGAGAATTTTTGCATCCATGTTCATCAGGGATATTGGTCTGTAATTCTCCTTTTTGATGGGGTCTTTGTCTGGTTTTGGGATCAAGGTAATGCTGGCCTCATAAAATGAGTTTGGAAGTTTTCCTTCCATTTCTATTTTTTGGAACACTTTCAGAAGGATAGGTATTAATTCTTCTTGAAATGTTTGGTAGAATTCCCCTGGGAAGCCATCTGGCCCTGGGCTTTTGTGTTTTGGGAGATTTTTGATGACTGCTTCAATTTCCTTAGTGGTTATAGGTCTGTTCAGGTTTTCTATTTCTTCCTGGTTCAGTTTCGGTAGTTGATACATCTCTAGGAATGCATCCATTACTTCCAGGTTATCTAATTTGCTGGCATAGAGTTGCTCATAATATGTTCTTAGAATTGTTTGTATTTCTTTGGTGTTGGTTGTGATCTCTCCTCTTTCATTCATGATTTTGTTGATTGGGTCATTTCTCTTTTCTTTTTGATAAGTCTGGCCAGGGGTTTATCAATCTTGTTAATTCTTTCAAAGAGCCAGCTCCTAGTCGCATTGATCTGTTCTACTGTTCTTTTGGTTTCTATTTCATTGATTTCTGCTCTGATCTTTATTATTTCTCTTCTCCTGCTGGGTTTAGGCTTTATTTGCTGTTCTTTCTCCAGCTTCTTTAGGTGTAGGGTTAGGTTGTGTACTTGAGACCTTTCTTGTTTCTTGAGAAAGGCTTGTATTGCTATATACTTGCCTCTTAGGACTGCCTTTGCTGCATCCCAAAGATTTTGAATAGTTGTGTTTTCATTTTCACTGGTTTCCATGAATTTTTTTAATTCTTCTTTAATTTCCTGGTTGACCCATTCATTCTTCAGTAGGATGCTCTTTAGCCTCCATGTATTTGAGTTCTTTCCGACTTTCCTCTTGTGATTGAGTTCTAGTTTCAAAGCATTGTGGTCTGAAAATAGGCAGGGGATGATCCCAATCTTCTGGTACTGGTTGAGACCTGATTTATGACCTAGGATGTGATCTATTCTGGAGAATGTTCCATGTGCACTAGAGAAGAATGTGTATTCCGTTGCTTTGGGATGGAATGTTCTGAATATGTCTGTGAAGTCCATTTGGTCCAGTGTGTCATTTAAAGTCTTTATTTCCTTGTTGATCTTTTGCTTAGACGATCTGTCCATTTCAGTGAGGGAGGTGTTAAAGTCCCCCACTATTATTGTATTGTTGTTGATGTGTTTCTTTGCTTTTGTTATTAATTGCCTTATATAATTGGCTGCTCCCATGTTAGGGGCATAGATATTTACAATTGTTAGATCTTCTTGTTGGATAGACCCTTTAAATAGGATATAGTGTCCTTCCTCATCTCTTATTACAGTCTTTGGTTTAAAATCTAATTTGTCTGCTATAAGGATTGCCACCCCAGCTTTCTTTTGGTGTCCATTAGCATGGTAAATGGTTTTCCACCCCCTCACTTTCAATCTGGGGGTGTCTTTGGGTCTAAAATGCGTCTCTTGCGGACAGCATATCGATGGGTCTTGTTTTTTAATCCAATCTGATAGCCTGTGTCTTTTGATTGGGGCATTTAGCCCATTTACATTCAGGGTAACTATTGAAAGATAGGAATTCAGTGCCATTGTATTGCCTATAAAGTGACTGTTACTCTATATTGTTTGTGTTCCTTTCTGGTCTATGTTGCTTTTAGGCTCTCTCTTTGCTTAGAGGACCCCTTTCAATATTTGTTGTAGGGCTGGTTTCGTGTTTGCAAATTCCTTTAGTTTTTGTTTGTCCTGGAAGCTTTTTATCTCTCCTTCAATTTTCAATGACAGCCTAGCTGGATATAGTATTCTTGGCTGCATATTTTTCTCATTTAGTGCTCTGAATATGTCCTGCCAGTCCTTTCTGGCCTGCCAGGTCTCTGTGGATAAGTCTGTTGCCAATCTAATGTTTCTACCATTGTAGGTTACAGATCTCTTCTCCCGAGCTGCTTTCAGGATTTTCTCTTTGTCTCTGAGACTCGTAAGTTTTACTATTAGATGTCGGGGTGTTGACCTATTTTTATTGATTTTGAGAGGGGTTCTCTGTGCTTCCTGGATTTTGATGCCTGTTTCCTTCCCCAAATTAGGGAAGTTCTCTGCTATAATTTGCTCCATTATACCTTCTGCCCCTCTCTCTCTTTCTTCTTCTTCTGGGATCCCAATTATTCTAATGTTGTTTTGTCTTATGGTATCGTTTATCTCTCGAATTCTGCCCTCGTGATCCAGTAGTTGTTTATCTCTCTTTTTCTCGGCTTCTTTATTTTCCATCATTTGGTCTTCTATCTCACTGATTCTTTCTTCTGCCTCATTTATCCTAGCAGTTAGCTCCCCCATATTTGATTGCACCTCATTGATAGCCTTTTTGATTTCTACTTGGTTAGATTTTAGTTCTTTTACTTCTCCAGAAAGGGTTTCTCTAATAACTTCCATGTTTTTTTCAAGCCCAGCTAGTATCTTTAAAGTGATGATTCTGAACTCTAGATCTGACATCGTACTAATGTCCGTATTGAGTAGGTCCCTGGCAGTCGGTACTACCTCTTGTTCTTTTTGTTGAGGTGATTTTTTCCGTCTTGTCATTTGGTGCAGAGGAGAATAGATTAATGAGAGAACAAAATGCTAGCAGGGTAACAACGTCCCCAGAAAATATACTCTAAACAAATCAGAAAAGACCTGAAGCAGTGGGAAAAGAAAGGGAAAGAGAGAAAAAAGAAAAGGAAAGAAAAAAAGAAAAAAGAAAAAAAAAAGATAAAGATAAAAACAAACCAAAGCAGAACAAAACAAAACAAAACAAAAACAGAATGTGATCAAATATGATCAGGCTGGATTATAGATCAGTGCCACACACTAGATTTTGGGTGTATTTTGGTCTGTTAAAAGAAAGTCCCTCCCAAAATTTTAAAGAAAGAAAAACTTATATATGTACAAAAATAAGGGTTGATATGATGAAGGGATGGAATATGATTGTAAAGATGGAAATTATAAAAAATTTTAAAAAAGGATTTGATAAGTTGTTTGAAAAAAGAAAGAAGAGGATAAAAAAAAAAAAAGAAAGAAAAACGAGAGAGAATGTGATCAGGCAGGGGAGTAGAAAAAAACCATACACTAGAGATTTAGAGTATATTTTGATCTGTTAGAAGAAACTATCTCAAGATTTTAAAGAGAGAGCAACTTATATATATGTGCCAAAAATACGGGTAACTACTATGAAGGGATAGAATATGACTTTAAAAATGAAAAATAAAAGTGTTTTTTTTTTAAAAAAGGGATTAATAAGATGTTGGTTGAAAAAGGGAAAAAGAAAAATTGAAAAAAAAAGAAAAAAGGAAAAAAGAAAAAAAGACAGTTAAAAAAAATAATTAACTTTGAAAGACTAAAGAATCATGGTAAAAAAGCCATGAATTCTATGTGCAGTATTCCCCTAGCGCTGGAGTTCTGCCGTTCTCATTGATCGGTAAACTTGGTCTTGGCTGGCTGTTCTTGCTGATCTTCTGGGGGAGGGGCCTGTTGCCGTGGTTCCCAAATGTCTTTGCCGGAGGCAAAATTGCCCCGCCCTTGCCGGTCCAGGCTAAGTAATCTGCTCGGGTTTGCTCTCCGGAGCTTTTGTTCCCTGCAAGCTTTCCGTACAGCTTTGGAGGCGGAGAGTGAAAATGGCGGCCTCCCAGTCTCCGCTCCGGCGGAGCTGAGAACTCGGGGACCCGCTCCTCAGCGAGCCCCCAGAGAAAAGCAGTCAGTCACTCCCGTCTCCCCGGTCTCCGGCCACACTCCGCGCTCACCCGGCCTGTGACCGCGCCTTTCTATCTGGCACCTGACCCCGGGTGGAGTCTCCAAACCCAGCAGATCCCCGCGGTGCGCTCCCGCACCTCTCCTCCCGGGGGAAGAAGGTGAGTCTCCCCGGATCTGCCGCTTGTTGGGTCCCTGCTGGAGGAGCAGGGGCCCGACTGTGCCGCGGATCACGGTTTATAGCAACCCCGAGCTGAGAGCCCGCGCCTGGGCTCCGTCTTTGCAGCCGGCTTCCCTGCTCCGATACCTGGGAGCTCTGCCGCACTCAGGCACCCCCGGTCTTTCTGTGACCCCGAGGGTCCTGAGACCACACTGTCCCGCGAGGGTTCCACCCCCCCCTTCGCCACCAGAGTGACGTCCCTCAGCGGAGCAGACTTCTAAAAGTTCCGATTTTGTGCTCCGCGGCTCTATCACTTGCCAGAAGCGGCCGACGGAGGCCCCTCCCCCGCCGTCTATCCTCCCAAATAACGCCTCGGATTCACTTCTCCGCACGTCCTACCTTCCAGAAAGTGGTCGCTTTTCTGTTCAGAGAGTTGTTGCTATTCTTTTCTCCGATCTCCTGTTGAGTTTGTAGGTGTTCAGAATGGTTTGATCCCTATCCAGCTGAATTCCTGAGAGGAGACGAAATCCAGGTCTCCTACTCCTCCGCCATCTTGCTCCGCCCCCCCCAACTGAATAACAATATTGAAAAACAAAGTGGAACGGATTCCTCACATCATACATCAGGACAAATTCTAATTTAATCAGAAATTTAACCGTTGAAAAAAATAAATTATGCAACTACTAGACATACATCTAAGTAAATTCCTATATAACTTCAATTATGACTCAAAATTCAGAAGCATTAGGTGAAAAGATTGATAAGCTTCATTAAATAAATATTAAAATTTTACATGCCAGAGAACATCAAAAGTGATTTAAAAAGATAAATAACAAACTGAAAAATATCTGTGACTGTTAAAGATGGGAAGGCAGACTTTATGCAAGGTGGGGCATGGTGATAAGGGGTAGGTACCAGTACAATAGGGTCTTGCAGCGGGGGAGAGACTGAACTCACCTTTGAAAGAGCATTGGGTAGTGAGGATTTATAGCCAGCAAGGGAAAGTGAAGAAGGGTATTTATAGGAAATGAACGACTTCTTAAGAGAGGAAGGAGTGGGAGAAAGAAAGGTCACTTATGGGAAAACAAATAAGTTTTAAGAAACAGAAGTGGCCCTTAGGAGAATAGATGGTATACATGACAGCTTGTGACAATGTCTCTTTAGGTGTGATGTTAACTTCTAGTGATGAAAGTCAGTCTTCCCTCGTTGCTCCCAGGTAAGAGATTTGTAGCAATTGAGTTCTTTTGGAAAGCTCCACTTTTAGGCAGACAAGAGAGTTCAGGAAAAAAGCTTACAATGCCTTCAGCTCAAAATTAATGTTTGTGGCACAGTGGCATATTCTGGACCCCTTTAAACCAAAGGGAAATAAAACTGCAAATAAATTGTTTCTGCTAATCAATTACTAGTGTCAGAATGGGATTATTATTCTGAGACTATTATGCATGTATTGACGAATAAAGCAAATAAATAATGAAGGTTGTTTTGTTGCAAATGAGGATTGCTACTTTGGAAGAGATAGTTGGGCATCTATGAGGTTAAATAAAAATGCTGTGTTACTGAATTTGAACTTAAAGTATCATTATGAGTAACTTTAATGCACACACACACACACACTCATTTCCCAAATCTGCATACTGAAACAACACACAAATATGAGATGCATCTATATGGTTAGGAAAATCTCCATAGTTCTGATACATAATTGGCAATATCATTATGAATCTCCTTAATATTTCATATATATATACACACTCATATACATATATACATATTTCTTAGCTCTAGACACTGAAACAATGATCAAATTCTAGCAGACCCCAGTTTTTTGGCATGAAATATACAAATAGGTTCAGAACATCTTTTCATACTAGGTAGCAAGAAAGCTCTCAAAGATTCTCAAAAGGTCTCAGAATCACAATGAAGAAGCTTCTCCCGGACAAAGATGGGCAATAAGGGATATGACTGCAGTGGATTGAAACCCACCAAATATTTCTAAGCTCATAAGTTCATAATGATATTTCAAACATAAAATAAACATTGGCCAATTTTAGAAGTTGCTAGGAAACATTATATGAAAAATTCATAAAGGGAAAAATCAACATTCATTCTGCCTCTTCTTTATGAACTATACTTCTAGGTAACCAAATAGTTAATGAGGGAATGTTCTCCCTTTAGAGGTATAAGGGAGGAAAAGTTTTCCTTGACCCTTTTGAGATCCCTGGCTGAGTCTGAAAATTAAACTGACAAAGACAGATTAACAGGAATAAAGCATACACATTTATTTCGTATAAGTTTTATGTGACACAGGAGCCTTCATAAGGAAATGAAGACCAAAAGAAACAGGTAGATCTGAATATTTTTACACTAGGCTTGATGAGAGTAGACAGTCCTATAGAAATATGATAGGTTATATGAGGTAAGGGTAGGAAACTGGGGAAAACTTCAGCAAAGCCTGTTTATGGGACCTGGGAATCTGTTTTTTTCTTTTTCAGAGATATGGGTGGTCCTTTCCTCTGGGTATAGAGAAGTCACTTCTCACATGAAGATTTTCTGACCTGTTTCAGGAGAGAATGGTGGGTGAAAGGAAGAGTGACCTTTCTACCTCTGCCATTTTTCTTAAACTCAAATAAGCTAAAGTGCCATACTCAATACACCAAGGTCCATTTTGGGGTAGCATGTCTTGATCTCCATCAGAAGTGATCCAGCTAATAAATGAAGAGAGGATGATAGAATTAGAGTAGCCACATTAGCAATCTATAAGGCATAAGGGATCCTAGTAAAAAGTCTGCTAAAACCTCCTAAGAAAATACACAATACCACCAATAAAGCAGTTTTTTTTTAAAGCTCAAATCTAATTCTAGTGAAAATTCTAACTCAAGCCCCAGTTTACAGGTAAGGTGTTACATGATACCACAGTGATGCAATCACGGAAATCCTGACTGATATGTTCTGTAGGACATCAAGCTATTTTTTTTTCAATGAATACGTTGAAAGAAAAAAAGAAAAAATTTGGAAGAGGAAACTGCAGATTTAAAAAGATATTGGAAACATATCAACCAATCACAATGCATGTCCTAATTCAGGCAAACTATTCTAATTAATTAATTAGACAATTATGGAAATTTAAACATAGGCTTGATATTTGATTATACTGAGAACGCTTTGTGCCACAGGTCTTATGATTTGAGAAATGAGAACTGAAAGACAAAACTAATTTGCTGTTACTCAAGATGAGGATAACACCCCAGGGTTGGAATAGGAGTTGGGCCCGTGTTCCACTGCTACAGGTTTTAGACTTACTCTCTATGTGGTCTTTAATAACTGACTTTATGTTTTAAGTCTTTATTTCCTATTCTGCATGTATCTTTACATATGATTGTTTTAAATTGATTGTATTATTGTAACAGTCCTTTGCAAGGTGAACTGTTTCAAAAGTAACAAAATCCTTTTACTTAGGAAAAGGCAGCGCCTTTCTCTCTTTTCTGACTCTGTCCCCCAGGTTCAATTATTCGCATTAAGCTTTTTACGTCCTCCTATGACTTGCTATGGAAATCTAGATCAACATCTTTTTAGAGGAGAAAAAAAGGTGAGAAAACACTCTCTTTCAGAGCACAATTTTAACTAAGATAAATACAGCATGGGTTGTTATCAAATACTATGGAAAGCAGTTAAAGGAGAATTTGCCATGAACAAGAACTGAGAATAACAGGGTAGATTTAGTTTAATAATGTTAATGTATTCTCCCTGTCTGCTTAGGTTTCTATAAATAACACACACAGGCACAAGGCACATCCTTCATGATTAGCTTCTCCCTCTTGACTTAGTTCATCAATTGGTGCCATCAGGCTCTTTTGAAAGTCATTGCTCCTGATTAAGAGAAATGAGCTGGTTCTCTCTCAGAGGGCTTACAGAGCTGGCAATAAGGTGGGAAGGGCCAACTTTGCCAGGCTCCTGAGTGTCTGCAGAGCAGGTGGGGTGTTCCCTATGAAATAAATAGAGACCCAGATTTCCCAATGTGTAATAGAGCCACATCTGTCATTTGAAGCCTGAAATGGGGCTTCCGGAAAGAAAGTTAGCCATCCTGAAGCCACTCTGATCCCTGGTCCCGTGTGTGTGTGTGTGTGTGTGTGTGTGTGTGTGTGTGTGTGTGTGTGTTTGTGTATGCACGTGTCTGTGCACAGACTCTGTGTATGTATAGGTGAAATTTACTCATGTTCCTAAATCAGATGATAATCTCCTACCCTAGGATTCTGCTTAGCTTCCCACATTTCCTCCAGTGCACATGCAAATGTGTACCTGAAAGCAGCCTGAGCCATGCCAAAGGAAGGTAAGGGCTAGCACTAATCAAAAGCCTCCAATCAGAGTAGGGAGATGAAGGAGGGAGAATGTCTGGTACCTGAATTTAAGATTCATAGGTTGTATTATCCAGAAAACAGGTCAGAAATGCTTCAGCTAAATTGGTACTGGTCTTAGAGGTGGGCCAAGAACTATTCCATTCTCTACTTTGTTCTGAATTCAGGCAGAGTCAAAAATTCAAAGAAATAACAGCATGGAAAATGAAATGGGAGAGAGGATGGGCAGCAGTATATTACAAGAGAGGGGCCACCCTCCCAGCTATGCAGTGGCTCAGGGGTAAATTTAATCATACTTCATTTGGCATATTTGCAAGAGAATATTTTTATACTGGAAGCCTTTGAGCATAACTTCCATTATAAAAAAATGTTACTTAATGTAATTTCAGTTTAATGATACTTAACTGTCTAATAACAAGAAGGGAAAAGGGAGAAGTAGAGGAAAACAATGGGAAAAAAAGTGTAGGGGCTGCAGCTTCCAGGTTCTCTATTTCCTAGGAAAAAGTTAAAAAAAAAAAAAGGAATTTCTGGTCTTAGTTATTTATTTTCTCGTTGTAGAATTTTTTTGAAAGCTAGAACTGGTCTGCATCCCCACCTCCTATTGCGGGCATGGTTTCTGCATGTGGAATTGAATTATTAATAAGAATTTCACACCTCTAATGAGCACCCACTGTCTTCTTTGGGTCAGTACATTTTTATCATTTTTAAAAGAACATTAATCACATTTGCCAAATTACTATCTGGTTTGATATATGGATTAAAAAAAACCTTTGGAAGTAATATTTGGAAGTAATATTTGGAAATAATTTTAGATTTATAGAAAAGCCACAGGAAATAGTACAGAGAGTTCCCATAGAGCCTTCACCCTCCTTGTGTTTAGCCCTCTTGTATACCTAAAGTACAGTGATCAAAATCAAAAAACTAACTTTCATACAATACAATTAACTAAATGACAGTCAAATAAACAAAACTAGAAATGATAAAAAAGGAAATACCTCAAGTTTTTAAAAATGATGTAAATAGCAACAGATTGGTCCTAGCGGGTGAGATTTAGTAAAATGGAAGGGAGATAATAAGAAATGATGCATACCCTATCATGGAAAAAGCAAAAGGTAAAAATACAGACAAGAGGGTAAGAGATAAGAAGTCCATGAGTGCATCTAATAGACATTTCACTGGATCCCCAAATGTAGATGAAAAAGAGAAAAGGCAATATTTGCAGAAAGGAATAGCTGAGAATTTTCCAAATGTGTTGAAAGACAACAAAGCCCAAATACAATAAAAAGGAAATCTATACCTAGTCACATGTTATTGAAATGGTAAAACAAAATAACACAAAGACAAAGAATATATTGACAACAGGCAGAGGAATAAGACCAACTTGAGAAGGACTGGCTGAATGCCTTCTCAATAGCAACTATGAAAATTGAAAGACAAAAGAAGATTACCTTCAAAATGCTGAAACAAAGTTAGTAAAACCTGGAATCCTATACTTAGAGAAAATAAACTGCATGAATGCAAGTGAGATATAAACATTTACAATAAACAGTTTGAGGGAATTTGTCACTAGCAGATTCTCACAAAAGGAAATCCTAAAGAATGCATTTCAAGTAGAAGAAAATTAACTCAGACATAAGGTCTGAAAAGCCAAAAGGAATTAAAAGAAGAGAAAAAGGCAAATATGTGGGAAAATGAAAATGAACATAAAACATATAAAATAGTAATACTTTGGAAAAATGTTTATTCATGTCTTCTGCCCATTTTTTAACTGGATTACTTGTTTTTGTGTGTTGAGTTTTAGAAGTTCTTCATAGATTTTGGATACTAACCCTTTATCAGATATATCATTTGCAAATATCTTTTCCCATTCCATAGGCTGCCTTTGAGTTTTGTTGATGGTTTTCTTCACTGTGCAGAAGCCTTTATCTTGATGAAGTCCCATTAGTTCATTTTTGTTTTTGATTCCCTTGACTCAGGAGACATATCTAGTAAGAAGTTGTAACAGATAATGTCAGAGTTCACTGCCTGTGTTCTCTAGGATTTTAATGATTTCCTGTCTCACATTTAGGTCTTTCATCCATTTTGAATTTATTTTTATTAATGGTGTAAGAAAATGGTCCAATTTCATTCTTTTGCATGTTGCTGTCCAGTTTTCCCAACATCATTTGTTGAAGACACTGTCTTTTTTTTCATTGGATATTCTTTTCTGCTTTGTCAAAGAATAATTGACCATTAGATGTGTGTTCCTTTCTGGGTTTTCTATTCTGTTCCGTTGCTCTATATATCTATTTTTATGCTAGTACCATCCTGTCTTCATCACTACAGCTTTGTAATATAACTTGAAGTCCAGAATTGGAATGCCTCCAGCTTTGCTTTTCTTTTTCAAGTTTGCTTCAGCTATTCAGGGTCTTTTGTGGTTCCATATAAATTTTAGGATTGTTTGTTCTAGTTCTGTGAAAAGTGCTGGTGGTATTTTGATAGGGATTGCATTAAATGTGTAAATGACTCTACTAGGTATTTACCCAAAGAATACAAAAATACAAATTCAAAGGGATACATGCACCCCGATGTTTATAGCAGCATTATCAACAATAGCCAAATTATGGAAAGAGCCCAAATATCCATCGACCGATGAATGGATAAGGAAGAGGTGGTATATATATATATATATATATATATATATATATATATACACCCACACACACAATGAAATATTACTCAGCCATAAAAAGAATGAAATCTTGTCATTTACAATGACATAGATGGAACTAGAGAGTATAATGTTAAGCAAAATAAGTCAGAGAAGAAAAATACCATATGATTTCACTCATATGTGGAATTTAAGAAATAAAACAAATGAACATGGAGGGGGAAAGAGCAGAAATCCAAGAAATAGCTATAGAGAACAAAGTGATGGTTACTGGAGGGGAGGTAGGTGGGGGTAGGTTAAATAGGTGGTGGGGATTAAGGAGTGCACTTGTTTTGATGAGCACTGGGTGTTGTATATAAGTGATGAATCACTAAATTCTACACCTGAAACTAATACAACACTGTATGTTAACTAACTGCACTTTAAATAAAAACTTGGAAAGAAAAAAAAAATAGTGATACTAATGTCTAGAGGGGATCACAAGTCAATACCGTAGACTAAAATTCCCAGAAAAAAATAACATTTGTTGGGAGGTGAGAAAGTAGTGCTTACATTGTAATATCTGGCAGGATGATAAAGGTTTTGATTCTCTTTGGATATGGGACTCCCTACTTCACTCTACATGAAAACCAGTTCCAGGTTAATAGGAGACCTGTATCTGAAAGGCTTTTATAAAAGAATATAGAAGAGGGGCGCCTGGGTGGCTCAGATGGTTATGCATCTGCCTTCCGCTCAGGTCATGATCCTAGGGTCCTGGGATCGAGTCCCGCAACGGGGTCCCTGCTAGGCGGGGAGCCTGCTTCTCCCTCTGCCTCTGCCTCTCTCTCTCTCTCCCTCTGCCTCTCATGAATAAATAAATAAAACATTAAAAAAAAAAGAATATAGAAGAAAGTCTTTGTGACATTGAGATATAGTAGGACACAGAAAGAAAGACACTGAAAACTTTAATCATGAATGAAAGATGATAAATTTCACTTTAGAATATATGAAACCCATTATTCCAAAGATACAATGAAAAGATAAGCTAGTGAGTGGGAGAAGGCACTTGCCAACAGATAACTGAGGAAGGACAAATATCTAGAATACTTACAGAACTCCTACAAATCAGTGAGGAAAAGGCAAGCCACAAAACACAAAACAACAACAACAAAAAACAAACAACAGCAACAACAAAAAGGTCAAAAACTTCAAGAGGCATTTTCATGAATAAGAAACCTAAACACCAAGAAAGAAAGAAATAAAAGATGCCCAACCTTATTAGTAGACAGGAAGAAATCACAATGGAATAGCACTTCACACATACTAGGGTATCTAAAGTAAACAAAAACTGTTATTAGTATTAGTAAGGAAGAACTAGCATACCACATAAATTCATACTTTTACTTTGGAAATTTGTTTGGCAGTGTTTATATATGTATAAATTAATTAGCCAATTATTCCAGAGAAATTAATTAGCCAATAATTCCACAGAAATATTCACTAAATGTTTATCAAAATGCATGCACAAAACGTTCATAGAGGTTTGGTTTGAAATGGGCAAAAGCTGAAAACAACGCAAATATCTATGAATAGTAACATGGATCAATGAATTGTGATATATTTGTGAAGTGAAGTTTTGTACAACAATGAAAAGAAATTGATGTTTTTATCCAATGACATGAATGCATCTTATGTTTGTAATGTTGGCCAAGAAAACAAAATATGCTATGAAAGAATATAAGCAATAGGATCCCATTTATGTAAATTTCAAAAACAAACAAAACAGAAATGTATTGTTTGTGGAGATAAAGACTGGCAGTAAAAATATTTTTAAAAAGCAAGAAAGTAATTGGTATAAATTCCCAATTATGATTATCTC
This sequence comes from Phoca vitulina, assembly GCF_004348235.1. Classification (NCBI taxonomy): domain Eukaryota; kingdom Metazoa; phylum Chordata; class Mammalia; order Carnivora; family Phocidae; genus Phoca; species Phoca vitulina. The sequence goes on from NW_022589713.1 coordinate 47,790,482, forward strand.
TGGGTGGGTGGATAGCAAGTTGTGAGGCATAGGCAGAATACTTTTGACACGCCAATAATATCTTTCTTGACTTGGGTGGTAGTTACATGAATTTTTTGCTTTGCTATCATTTGTTTAACTTATATACTCATTTTATGCACTTTTGGTATATTTTCATTTTTTTTTACAAAATGAGATAAAGTATCTTAACAATCTGAAATTAGATATAGTAAAATGATTCTTGAATTTTTGGATCACAACCTAAGGAAAAATTCTGAGAGGAACAGGGCTGTCTATGTATAAAATGTAGAAGCTTTTGCTGAGAAAAACATAGATACAATTATATGAAATTTTTTTATACTTTGTGAATAAATGAGTGAGGCATAAAAAATAAGTGAATTTTGCTTTACCAAATGACTTTCACGATTTTTTTTTTCATAATGGAAATTTCATTGTCTAATGAAGAGGATAACAGCACTGATTTTTTTTTTTATCAGAGTGTTATAAGTTTTCTGCTTTAGAAATTTTAAAAAATTTTTTATTGTTATGTTAATCACCATACATTACATCATTAGTTTTTGATGTAGTGTTCCATGATTCATTGTTTGTGCATAAACCCAGTGCTCCATGCAGAACGTGCCCTCTTTAATACCCATCACCAGGATAACCCATCCTCCCACCCCTCTCCCCTCTAGAAACCTCAGTTTGTTTTACAGAATCCATCCTCTCTCCTGGTTCGTCTCCCCCTCCGATTTCCCCCCCTTCATTCTTCCCCTCCTTCTACTTTTTTTTTTCTTAACATATATTGCATTATTTGTTTCAGAGGTACAGATCTGAGATTCAACAGTCTTGCACACTTCACAGCACTCACCATAGCACATACCCTCCCCAGTGTCTATCACCCAGCCACCCCATCCCTCCCACCCCACCCCCCACTCCAGCAACCCTCAGTTTGTTTCCTGAAATTAAGAATTCCTCATATCAGTGAGGTCATATGATACATGTCTTTCTCTGATTGACTTATTTCGCTCAGCATAACACCCTCCAGTTCTATCCATGTCGTTGCAAATGGCAAGATCTCATTCCTTTTGATGGTTGCATAATATTCCATTGTATATACATACCACTTCTTTATCCATTCATCTGTCGATGGACATCTTGGCTCTTTCCACAGTTTGGCTATTGTGGACATTGCTGCTATAAACATCGGGGTGCACGTACCCCTTCGGATCCCTACATTTGTATCTTTGGGGTAAATACCCAGTAGTGCAATTGCTGGATCATATGGTAGCTCTATTTTCAACTTTTTGAAGAACCTCCATACTGTTTTCCAGAGTGGCTGCACCAGCTTGCATTCCCACCAACAGTGTAGGAGGGTTCCCCTTTCTCCGCATCCCTGCCAACATCTGTCATTTCCTGACTTGTTAATTTTAGCCATTCTGACTGGTGTGAGGTGGTATCTCATTGAGGTTTTGATTTGGATTTCCCTGATGCCGAGCGATGTTGAGCACTTTTTCATGTGTCTGTTGGCCGTTTGGATGTCTTCTTTGGGAAAATGTCTGTTCATGTCTTCTGCCCATTTCTTGATTGGATTCTTTGTTCTTTGGGTGTTGAGTTTGATAAGTTCTTTATAGATTTTGGATACTAGACCTTTATCTGATATGTCATTTGCAAATATCTTCTCCCATTCTGTCGGTTGTCTTTTGGTTTTGTTGACTCTTTCCTTTGCTGTGCAAAAGCTTTTTATCTTGATGAAGTCCCAATAGTTCATTTTTGCCCTTGCTTCCCTTGCCTTTGGCGATGTTTCTAGGAAGAAGTTGCTGCGGCTGAGGTCGAAGAGGTTGCTGCCTGTGTTCTTCTTTAGGATTTTGATGGACTCTTGTCTCACATTTAGGTCTTTCAACCATTTGGAGTCTATTTTTGTGTGTGCTGTAAGGAAATGGTCCAATTTCATTCTTCTGGATGTGGTTGTCCAATTTTCCCAAAACCATTTGTTGAAGAGACTTTTTGCTACTGGACATTCTTTCCTGCTTTGTCAAAGATTAGTTGACCATAGAGTTGAGGGTCCATTTCTGGGCTCTCTATTCTGTTCCATTGATCTATGTGTCGGTTTTTGTGCCAGTACCATACTATCTTGATGATGACAGCTTTGTAATAGAGCTGGAAGTCTGGAATTGTGATGCCACCAGCTTTGCTTTTCTTTTTCAACATTCCTCTGGCTATTCGGGGTCTTTTGTGGTTCCATACAAATTTTAGGATGAGTTGCTCCTTTTCTTTGAAAAAAGTGGATGGTATTTTGATGGGGATTGCATTGAATGTGTAGATTGCTCTAGGTAGCATTGACATCTTCACAATATTTGTTCTTCCAATCCATGAGCATGGAACGTTTTTCCATTTCTTTGTGTCTTCCTCAATTTCTTACATGAGTATTTTATAGTTTCCTGAGTACAGATCCTTTGCCTCTTTGGTTAGATTTATTCCTAGGTATCTTATGGTTTTGGGTGCAGTTGTAAATGGGATAGACTCCTTAATTTCTCTTTCTTCTGTCTTGTTGGTGGTGTATAGGAATGCCACTGATTTCTGTGCATTGATTTTATATCCTGCCACTTGACTGAATTCCTGTATGAGTTCTAGCAGTTTTGGGGTGGAGTTTTTTGGGTTTTTCACATAAAGTATCATATCATCTGCAAAGAGTGAGAGTTTGACTTCTTCTTTGCCGATTTGGATGCCTTTGATTTCTTTTTGTTGTCTGACTGCTGTGGCTAGGACTTCTAATACTATGTTGAATAGCAGTGGTGATAGTGGACATCCCTGCCATGTTCCTGACCTTAGGGGGAAAGCTCTCAGTTTTTCCCCATTGACAATGATATTCGCTGTGGGTTTTTCATAGATGGCTTTTAGGATATTGAGGTATGTCCCCTCTGTCCCTATACTCTGAAGAGTTTTGATCAAGAAAGGATGCTGTACTTTGTCAAATGCTTTTTCTGCATCTATTGAGAGGATCATATGATTCTTGTTCTTTCTTTTGTTAATGTATTATATCACGTTGATTGATTTGCGGATGTTGAACCAACCTTGCAGCCCAGGGATAAATCCCATTTGGTCATGGTGAATAATCCTTTTAATGTACTGTTGGATCCTACTGGCTAGCTTTTGTTTTTTGGGAGATTTTTGATGACTGCTTCAATTTCCTTAGTGGTTACAGGTCTGTTCAGGTTTTCTATTTCTTCCTAGTTCAGTTTTGGTAGTTGATACATCTCTAGGAATGCATCCATTTCTTCCAGGTTATCTAATTTGCTGGCATAGAGTTGCTCATAATATGTTCTTAGAATTGTTTGTATTTCTTTGGTGTTGGTTGTGATCTCTCCTCTTTCATTCATGATTTTGTTGATTTGGGTTATTTCTCTTTTCTTTTTGATAAGTTTGGCCAGGGGTTTATCAGTCTTGTTAATTCTTTCAAAGAACCAGCTCCTAGTCTCATTGATCTGTTCTACTGTTCTTTTGGTTTCTATTTCATTGATTTCTGCTCTGATCTTTATTATTTCTCTTCTCCTGTTGGGTTTAGGCTTTATTTGCTGTTCTTTCTCCAGCTCCTTTAGGTGTAGGGTTGGATTGTGTACTTGAGACCTTTCTTGTTTCTTGAGAAAGGCTTGTATTGCTCTATACTTTCCTCTTAGGATTGCCTTTGCTGCATCCCAAAGATTTTGAACAGTTGTCTTTTCATTTTCATTGGTTTCCATGAATTTTTTAAATTCTTCTTTAATTTCCTGGTTGACCCATTCATTCTTTAGTAGGATGCTCTTTAGCCTCTATGGATGTGAGTTCTTTCTGACTTTCCTCTTGTGATTGAGTTCTAGTTTCAAAGCACTGTGGTCTGAAAATAGGCAGGGAATGATCCCAATCTTTTGGTACTGGTTGAGACCTGATTTGTGACCTAGGATGTGATTGATTCTGGAGAATGTTCCATGGGCACTTGAGAAGAATGTGTATTCCGTTGCTTTGGGATGGAATGTTCTGAATATATCTGTGAAGTCCATTTGGTCCAGTGTGTCATTTAAAGTCTTTATTTCCTTGTTGATCTTTTGCTTAGATGATCTGTCCATTTCAGTGAAGGGGGTGTTAAACTCCCCCACTATTATTGCATTGTTGTCAATGTGTTTCTTTGCTTTTGTTATTAATTGCCTTATATAAGTGGCTGCTCTCATGTTAGGGGCATAGATATTTACAATTGTTAGATCTTCTTGTTGGATAGACCCTTTAGGATATAGTGTCCTTCCTCATCTCATATTACAGTTTTTGGTTTAAAATCTAATTTGTCTGATATAAGGATTGCCACCCCAGCTTTCTTTTGGTGTCCATTAGCATGTAAATGGTTTTCCACCCCCTCACTTTCAATGTGGGGGTGTCTTTGGGTCTAAAATGCGTCTCTTGCAGACAGCATATCGATGGGTCTTGTTTTTTAATCCAATCTGATAGCCTGTGTCTTTTGATTGGGGCATTTAGCCCATTTACATTCAGGGTAACTATTGAAAGATAGGAATTTAGTGCTATTGTATTGCCTGTAAGGTGACTGTTACTGTATATGGTCTGTGTTCCTTTCTGGTCTATGTTGCTTTAAGGCTCTGTCTTTGCTTAGAGGGCCCCTTTCAATATTTCTTGTAGGGCTGGTTTTGTGTTTGCAAATTCCTTTAGTTTTTTGTTTGTCCTGGAAGCTTTTTATCTCTCCTTCTATTTTCAATGATAGCCTAGCTGGATATGGTATTCTTGGCTGCATAATTTTCTCATTTAGTGCTCTGAGTATATCCTGCCAGTCCTTTCTGGCCTTCCAGGTCTCTGTGGATAGGTCTGTTACCAATCTAATGTTTCTACTATTGTAGGGTACATATCTCTTCTCCCGAGCTGCTTTCAGGATTTTCTCTTTGTCTTTGAGACTCATAAGTTTTACTTAGATGTTGGGGTGTAGACCTATTTTTAATGATTTTGAGAGGGGTTCTCTGTGCCTCCTGGATTTTGATGCCTGTTTCCTTCCCCAAATTAAGGAAGTTCTCTGCTATAATTTGCTCCAATATACCTTCTGCCCCTCTCTCTCTTTCTTCTTCTTCTGGGATCCCAATTATTCTAATGTTGTTTCATCTTATGGTATCACTTATCTCTTGAATTCTGCCCTCGTGATCCAGTAATTATTTATCTCTTTTTCTCAGCTTCTTTATTTTCCATCATTTTGTCTTCTATATCACTGATGCTTTCTTCTGCCTCATTTATTCTAGCAGTTAGTGCCCCCAGTTTTGATTGCATCTCATTAACAGCCTTTTTGATTTTGACTTGGTTAGATTTTAGTTCTTTTATTTCTCCAGAAAGGATTTCTCTAATATCTTCCATGCTTTTTTCAAGCCCAGCTAGTATCTTTAAAGTGATGATTCTGAACTCTAGATCTGACATCGTACTAATGTCCGTATTGAGTAGGTCCCTGGCAGTCAAGAACCTCTTGTTCTTTTTGTTGAGGTGATTTTTTTCCATCTTGTCATTTTGTCCAGAGGAGAATAGTGAATGAGAGAACAAAATGCTAACAGGGTAACAATGTCCCCAGAAAATATACTCTAAACAAATCAAAAAGACCTGTAGCTGGGGGATAAGAAAGGGAAAGAAGGAAAAAAGAAAAAGAAAAAAAAAAGAAAAAGAAAAAGATAAAAACAAACACAAACAGAACCTACAACAACAAAAAAACAGAATATGATCAAATATGATTAGGCTGGTGCATAGATCCATGCCACACACTAGATTTTGGGTGTGTTTTGCTCTGTTATAAGAAAGTGCCTCCCAAAATTTTAAAGAACAAAAAACTTATATCTGTACAAAAATAAGGGTTGATATGATGAAGGGATGGAATATGACTGTAAAGATGAAAATTATAAAAAATTTTATAAAAGGAATTGATAAGAAGTTGTTTGAAAAAAGAAAGAAGAGGATTAAAAAAAAAGAAAAATAAAGGGAGAGAATGTGATCAGGCAGGAGAGTAGAACAAAACCATATACTTGAGATTTAGGGTATATTTTGATCTGTTAGAAGAAACTATTTCAAAATTTTAAAGAGAGAACAACTTATATATATATGCCAAAAATAAGGGTAACTACTATGAAGGGATAGGATAGAATATGACTCTAAAAATGAAAAATAAAAATGTTTTTTAAAAAAGGTATTGATAAGATGTTGGTTGAAAAAGGGAAAAATAAAAATAAAAAAAAAGACAGTTAAAAAAAATTAACTTTGAAAGACTAAAGAATCATGGTAAAAAAGCCATGGATTCTATGTGCAGTATTCCCCTAGCCCTGGAGTTCTGCCGTTCTCATTGATTGGTAAACTTGGTCTTGGCTGGCTGTTCTCGCTCATCTTCTGCGGAGAGGGGCCTGTTGCCTTGGCTCCCAAATGTCTTTGCCGGAGGCCGAATTGCCCCGCCCTTGCCCGGTCAGGGCTAAGTAATCTGCTTGGGTTTGCTCTCAGGAGCTTTTGTTCCCTGGAATCTTTTGGTACAGCTTTGGAGACTGAGAGTGAAAATGGCGGCCTCCCAATCTCTGCCCCGGAGGAGCTGAGAACTCAGGGCCCTGCTCCTCAGTGAGCCCCCAGAGAAAAGCAGTCAGTCACTCCCTTCTCCCTGGTCTCCGGCCGCACTCCGTGCTCACCCGGCCTGTGACTGAGCATTTCTATCTCTGGCACCCAACCCTGTGTGGAGTCTCCAAACCCAGCAGATCCCTGCGGTCTGCTCCCACGCCGCTCCTCCTGGGGGAGGATGGAGAGTATTTCTGGATCTGCCACTTGTTGGGTCCCTGCTGGAGGAGCAGTGGCCTGACTGTGCCATTGATCATGGTTTATGGCAACCCCGAGCTGAGAGCCCACACCTCAGCTCTGTCTCTGCAGCCAGCTTCCCTGCTCCAATACCTGGGAGCTCTGCTGCACTCAGGCACCCCTGGTCTTTCTATGACCCCCAGGGTCCTGAGACCACACTGTCCCACGAGGGTTCCACCCCCCACTTAGCCACTGGAGCGACGTCCCTCAGCGGAGCCGACTTCTAAAAGTTCCAATTTTGTGCTCTGCTGCTCTATCACTTGCCAGAAGTGGCCGAGGGAGGCCCTCTCCCCCGCCGTCTATCCTCCCGAATATCACCTCAGATTCACTTCTCCACACGTCCTACCTTACAGAAAGTGGTCGCTTTTCTGTTCAGAGAGTTGCTGCTATTCTTTTCTTCGATCTCCTGTTGAGTTTGTAGGTGTTCAGAATGGTTTGATCCCTATTCAGTGAATTCCTTAGACCAGACAAAATCCAGGTCCCCTACTCCTCTGCCATCTTGCTCCGCCCCAACAGCACTGATTTTAAAACCTGACATGGGAGGGGCTCAAATCTCCCTACATACTTGTATGAGTATGCAAATGAATAACTTAACTTTATAGAGCCAGTTTCTTCCCTCTAAAATAAAGAGGGCATGTTCTGCATGGAGCACTGGGTGTTATACACAAATAATGAATCATGAAACACTACATCAAAAACTAATGATGTAATGTATGGTGATTAACATAACATAATAAAAATATATATATAATTTATCTCAAATACAAGTTTTGAGAATTAAGAAAGTTCCCACTTAAAGTTATGGTTTATGGTTGATATTTTATAATGATAACTATAATAATGTGATGATATTTGTATTTCTAATTAGTGGCAGATAATATGAAGAGCTGTCATTCTTAGAGATATTCTCCAAAGAAATCCTAGCAAAAATGGGAATAATGGAATAGTGGTGCTTACATTGCTGCATTGTAGGAAACGTTAAATGAGATCCTATGAACAGGTTCCTTGATACTAGCAGACACTTCAAAGTGGTGTAACTGAACCCCACATCTGAGTTGGTGTGCCCAATGTGCAGTGAGATAATCTCTGAGTCACAAGTTCAAAGCAGAGAAAGCTTTTATCATCAGGAGGGCAGCACAACAGAAGGCAGGGGATTGACCCCCAAATCTGCCTTGCCCTGTTGAGCCAAATAACAGTTTGTATAGGATTAGCAATTATGTGGAGATTAGGGAAATTGATGGGTTTTGGAAGTTTCTGAGGGGGTCTTGAAACTTCTCAAGGTTATACAATGTCCTTGGCCTCTTGGAGCCATCAGGGTCCTGCTTCCTTACATGTTAACCTCACGTCTTATATCACTTCTGTAAGACAGACATTATCAACTGGCATCCCACCCCTGGTGCCTGTAATCAACCTCAGGAAAAAGAACAAAGGACTAGGTTAATCCCTCTTGTGAGGCAGTGAAGGAATGTGCCTTGTGCAGCATGTGAAGTTACTATGGAGAGAGAGTCTGGTAAGGTTTAAGCAAATAAAGAAACAAGTACCTGGGCTCATTGGGAAGAAGAATTTAATGGATGAATTGTTTTCAAAAGTGTAAACAGTGAAGAGAGATCAGAAGTAAAAATGGAGAAGCTTAGGACTGGAAAGTGCTGGGCAGTGAGGTTGTGGTTGCAGGAGCCAGAATATGACCTCTGAGTGAGAGACCCACAAGCCCCCAGTTGCCCTGCAGAGAGGGAGCAGAGTAAAAAATACCCTGGCCTCATTCTCCTCTCCTCCTTCAGTATCCTATTTGTGTTCCTTATTGGCAGGATTCAAGCTGAAGTGCAACAGCAAGGGAGTCTGTAGGGACAAAGAGTGGGGGAAGATGGAGAGTGGCTGCAGAGGCAGTCATAGATTCGCCAATACAGTAAGGTCTTGAAAACAGTGATTGTCATGTAATGAACACTCAAAAAACAGTACCTCTTATTATCAGATGACATTTGTCCTTTCCACTGTTATTTCATAACATTGTACAGAAGGAGAAAGAATAATAAATTATGATCTTATGATGCTTTTCCCTTCCACTGGTTTATCTGGGAAATCTCACTTTATTGAAGACTGTATTGAAGTAATAACTTCTCTGTGAACTCTTTTGTTTTCACCAAGGCAGGATGAGAAGTGCCTTCTCTATTGTTCCATGGCACATCTCAAGTGGAACCCCTGTGTACAGTGCATTATAATTACATTTTTAGGTATATGCCTCCTCTGTGATCTGTGACTTCTGAAGTCAGGTGAGTCATCATCACTTTATAGTACAGAGAAAATCCCCTTGTCTGTCCTAGTGTCAGCTCTCCTGAGTGTGGTAGACCTCTTCCATCACTAACAGAGGCCCAGGACAGTGATTGCTATGTCAGGGGTAGACAAGGTGAGGGAGGCTTAGGGTAGGGTAGAGATCACCACTCATAGTGGGAAATACCAGAACTTTGTGTGGTATGGCATGTGAGGGAGTAGAAATTGGCAATGAATGTACACTTTGGAAAAACTCTTCCTGTGTGACTGAAGTCTGTATCTTTAAGAGCCAATGTAGTCCATTTTTCATCTTGGAGTTGTTGCCATAGTGATTAATGCACTGTCATTGTTCTTTATTGAATTAAGTCCCTACTCTATGTAATTTTTTGGTACATCCTCCATAATTATAGTTTTTCCAAATATATAAAAGGTATGTCTTGTTTTAAGTTTTTGGTACATCCTTGCTTTTTCTTTTTCCACTACATACAGCATTTTTAATGCTTTAATTGAAATGTATAAAATTGACATGAATTTTCCCTTTACTGTCTAACTTCAGAGCTACAATAATTCAATAATTACTCTCATTACTAAAAGTTTGGTAGCTTCTGTGCAGCTGTTTTGAAAGCATTCATATAAAAAAGTACACTGAAAATGATGCCGACAGTGCAAAGATACAATTTCTTAAAAAAAAAGTGTATATTCCTATTTTTATAAATCTATATACTCATTTTCATTTCATACATATAAAGTTTGTAAATGTACTCAAAATACATGCTAACATGTAAATGGTGGTTACTTTTATCTAGTTACTATCATCTACATTTTTCTTTCTTTCTTTTTTTTAAATCTATGCTTTGTAAGAAGAAAAAATGCAATACAATTTCATTTTTAACTGGTCACTGGCTTCTAATGTTTGCTATAGCATTTCTCAACATCTAATGGCAGAGAACTAATAAAAACTAACCCAGCCAAGGGGGGGGGGGGGAAGACTGTTAACATAGGTCTAGAATGTTGAGGAAAAATACCATTGGGTATTAAATTGCCTTCCCTTGAAAATACAGAAAAGGTGCATTAAGACTCATCTTGTTTAGGGTTGGCATGAACCAGAAAACTGAGAAAACCTCACTCCATTATGAGGAAATTTTTTTGGAGTTAACCACAACATTGTTCCTCTTTCCCTTCCCTCACTTGTGCCTTTTTCTCTTTTTATTCCTCATTCGTTGTGCTGCAGTCAATCTTAAGAAACAAGATATAAAGTAGTGTGCATAGAGGATCATAATTTCCCATAGTTTTCATTGGATCAGGTGCAAGAGAAACAAACTGGAGCATTGAAGGATGTCCCTCAACTCCACCAAGCAGAATGGTTGCATGTTAGGTGTTGTGTACATCAACTTGTCCCTTAGTTCTAATGTGCTATACATTCTGAACCAACAGGCAGGGAATTGGGCCAGTAGAAGATGTCTCTCTATGTTGCTAATATTAAACCTGAAAAAATCAGTCCTCATTTAAATATTAATTTTTAAAACATTTTATATATATCTAAAAGGTACTGCAGAACAATGGATATGACTCAAGATTCTGAAGACATGTTAGTTAAAATGATAAACTATGAGAGCCAGATTACAATTTAGTGTGAAAATTCAGTATTATTATAATGCTGAAATCAGTCTCTGTTGTAGAACTGGCTCAATATCTCCCTTAATATTTTCCTCCTAAGCCCAATTGCTCTGAGAACCTTACACATTGTACTTCAGGTTCCTAATGTGTAAAATGTGGACTATTACAATACCTTCATTTCACACTTGCAGTGATGGCTATAAAAGTTAATAAAGACCTCAGTGTATAGTTAGCATGCAGTAGATTATTATTGTTTCTCAACAGGCGGCAAACAGACAATGTTCTACAAGGAAAGATTATTCTGAAATACAAATATAATATAAAGGAAAATATTTAAAACCAAAAATGCAAGAGCTTTCTTCTAAACTTGATTTTGACTTAATAGAGAATCAAATAGATATCAGCTAAAAATGAATGAATGACATGCAGATCAAAACTGGGAGATTTTTGTAGAATACAGAAAAAAAGGACAAAGAGAATCAATGACAGAAAAGAACATCAATAATAAATAGAGAACAGAAATCCAACTTATAGAAAACTAGAATTATTGAATAAGACATTTTATATGGAAGGATCACAAAATTATTCAAAAATAGAATTGAAAAAGATTTCCCATTTGAAGAAAAATGTATGAAAAATGAAAGAGATGACTGAACACTAGAAAGATTACTGAAAAGGAGTCACTTCTAGAATAAAGCAGATCAAATGCTTGATTTATAAAATTTAAAAAGAATCATTCTACATTCATACAGAACATTGGAAGAGGATTTAAAATGACTTAGGCACTGGGTGTTACACGAAAACAATGAATCGTGGATCACTACATCAGAAACTGATGATGTATTGTATGATGACTAACATAACATAATAAAATAAAATAAAATAAAAAAAATAAAATGACTTAGGCTTCTCTGCAATACTAATTGTGAAAAATATGGAAACCACGTAGAGTTCTTTTGCAGGGGGTGGCTGGGTGGCAGTCAGTTGAGCATCTGACTCTTGGTTTCAGCTCAGGTTGTGATCTCAGGGTTATGAGATCAAGCCCCACATCAGGCTCCCTGCTCAGCATGGAATCTCCTTAAGTTTCTCTCTCCTTCTCCTTCTGCCCGAGCTCTCTCCTTGCACTCTCTCTCTATCGCTCTAAAATAAATAAGTAAATAAATAAATCTTTTTAAAAAGAGAGTTCTTGGGGTGCCTGGGTGGTTCAGTTGGTTAAGCGACTGCCTTCAGCTCAGTTCATGATCCGGGAGTCCCAGGATCAAGTCCTGCTTGGCAGGGAGTCTGCTTCTCCCTCTGAACCTACCCCCTCTCATGCTCTCTCTCTCTCTCATTCTCTCTCTCTCAAATAAATAAATAAAATCTTTAAAAAATAAAAATAAAATAAAAAAGAGAGTTCTTTTGCAGGTGTAAGTATTGGTGAGAGAATAATTTTAAACTTAGTCAAATTATCTTTCAGATGGTAGAACAATAGAAAGCATTTACAAATGTGTAATATTGCCTAAAATATATTACTATTTCATCATATTAAAAATATTTTAATGTCAGTGGGCTGGAAGTTGAAAAAAAATTCAACTGTGAAAGAAGAGGATTAGTGAGTAAGGATCAAAGCCACTTTTGAAAGATTCAGGTCCAGAAAACTGGTGAAAATATGATAATTTCAGTTAACAATTAATTATTGAGAACTTTTTACTTGACAGTCACTGGTGTTAAAAATAGAGATTCAACAGGGAACAAAACTGAAAACATGAAACACTATATGTCATAAAATAATAAATGAATAAAATAACTTATACTAAAAATTCCAGATTATACTCATAAAGATTTAGAGCAGTATGATGAGATATTTTAACATACATAAGACTACTAAGGAAAGTTTCTATATGACATTGCTAATTAGAGAACAATCAGGAAGATCAATAATTTCAAACAAATGTAACCACCAATAGAATTACAAATAGGGTCAATTTCTTTCAAATCTTTAGAAAACAATTGTAAATATGGGGTGCCTGGGTGGCTCAGTCGGTTAAGCATCTGCCTTTGGCTTGGGTCATGATCCCACGGTCCTGGGATCCAGCCCAGCATTGGGGTCCCTGCTCAGCAGGGAGCCTGCTTCTCCCTCTCCCCCACCCCCTCTTCGTGCTTTCTTTCCCTATCTCTCTCTCAAATAAATAAAATATTTTAAAAAAGAAAACAATTGTAAATATGATAGAAGCCATATTAAAATAACAAAACAATAAACATTGCAAAAAACATAAAATGCAAGAATAAAAAACTGGAATAATAAAACACAAAACTTATGAATTATTACAATAAATGTAAATGGCTTAAAAATTTCCTATTGAATTAAAAAATAACTGAAAAATTCTAAAGGAAAATCAATTAAATGCAATGTTGAATCTACATAGAATCATGGAAGTGACATTAGTGGAAAAACTGGTGAAATTCAAATAAGGTTTGATGTTTCTTTAACAGAATTGCACCAATGTTTTTTTTCTTTTTGGTTTTGATAGCTGTACTGTTCCATATTCCATGGTTTATAAGATATTAACATTAGAGGAAGCTGGGTGAAGGGGACTCTGTTATTTTTGCAACCTTTCTGTGTGTCTAAAGTTATTTTTTTTTAAAGTTGAAAAAATGAAATAAAACCCAAGTATATGTTACTTTAAAAAAGCAGACCATATCTAAAATGCTTTATAAAGGAGGCTTTCAGTTTAACAATGGTTGCTGGATCACAACCTTTAATACATCCTATTTAAGTTATTTTTAAAAGAGGGGAAAAAGTGAAAATTTATAAGAAACCTAAAAAATAAGACTGATGACCAATTTATATGTTGGTTCCCACAAATATAAATTGCAATGGAAAAAAATTATGGCAGCAGGAATTTTATACTTAAAGATACAGAGAAGACATAGGAACCAATATATGTAGATCATTTTGGATCCTAATTTTTGAAATAAGTAATGACATGAGACAATTATAACTGAATAATAACTGGATATTTCATGATATTAAAAGATTACTATAAGGTCTAGGTGTGATAATAGTATTGAGGTTATATTAACAAAAACAAGAGCAACAATACAATAATGAGGCCTTACTTTTAGAGACCCATAAAAAATATTTATGGATGAAATGCAAAGAAAAAAATCATTAAGGTAGGAATCCTAGCTATATGAAAAACTAAACTTATATAAAATTTTTCCTTTTCTCCCTTCCTATTAATGCTGGACATAATCCTATGATATTCACTAAAGGAACTGCTAAAAGTTGTCCTTTAATTTCAAAGAAATATAACCTGGAAGGGAGGAGTGAATGCAAGACTAATAGAGAACAAATAAGTTAGTCACCATGTTGGTAAATCTAAAGACTACTGGACTGCTGCCACCGTTGTCAATGGTGATGATGATGTTGATGATGACTAATTTGGAGTTCTTTACAAAGACAGGAGAACTAAAATATGGAAAAAAATGTGGAAAGAGAAGTGAGTTACAATTAGAGCGCTCCAAGTTTATATATTGTTTGGGAGGATAATAAAGATATTAACTTGGGATATGAAATTTGACTTAACATCACCTGTGAACTTTAAAATTGTAAAGGTACCTTACACCTAAAGGAGCTGGAGAAAGAACAGCAAATAAAACCTAAACCAAGCAGGAGAAAAGAAATAATAAAGATTAGGGCAGAGATCAATGAAATAGAAATCAGAAAAACAGTAGAACAGATCAACGAAACTAGAAGCTGGTTCTTTGAAATAGTTAATAAGATTGATAAACCTCTGGCCAGACTTATCCAAAAGAAAAGGGAAAGAACCCAAATCAATAAAATCATGAATGAAAAGGGAGAGATCACAACTAACACCAAGGAAATAGAAACAATTATTAGAAATTATTATCAGCAACTATATGCCAACAAATTAAGCAACCTGGGAGAAAGGGATGCCTTCCTGGAAACTTATAAACTACTAAGACTGAAACAGGAAGAAATAGACAACCTGAATAGACCAATAACCAGTAAAGAAATTGAAGCAGTAATTAAAAAACATCCCCAAAAATGAGTCCAGGGCCAGATGGCTTCCCAAGGGAATTCTACCAAACATTTAAAGAAGAAGTCATACTTATTCTACTGAAGCTGTTTCAAAAAATAGAAACAGAAGGAAAACTTCCAAACTCATTCTATGAGGCCAGCATTACCCAGATCCCAAAACCAGGCAAAGACCCCATCAAAAAGGAGAATTACAGACCAATATCCCTGATGAATGTGGATGCCAAAATACTCAACAAGATCCTAGCCAATAGGATTCAACAGTACATTAAAAGGATTATCCATCATGACTAGGTAGGATTTATTCCTGGGATGAATCAATCAACATAATACTACATACATAGTACTAGAAGTCCTATCCTCAGTAATCAGGCAACAACAACAACAGCAAAACAAGAAATTCAAATTGGCAAAGAAGAAGTTAAATTCTCTCTCTTTGAAGATGACATGATACTTTATGTGGAAAACCCAAAAGACTCCACCCCCACATTACTAGAACTCATACAGAAACCCAGCAACATGACAGGATACAAAATCAATGCACAGAAATCAGTTGTATTTCTATACACTAACAATGTGACTGAAGAAAGAGAAATTAAGGAATCGATTCCATTTACAATAGCACCAAACACCATAAGATACCTAGGAATAAACCTAACCAAAGAGGTAAAAGATCTATACTCTAGGAACTACAGAACACTAATGAAAGAAATTGAGGAAGATACAAAGAGATGGAAAAACATTCCATGCTCATGCATTGGAAGAATAAATACTGTGAAAGTGTTTATGCTGCCCAGAGCAATCTACACTTTCAAAGCAATCCCTATCAAAATACCATTGACATTTTTCACAGAACTGGAACAAACAATCCTAAAATTTGTATGGAACCAGAAAAGACCCCACATGGCCAGGGGATTGTTGAATAAGAAAACCAAAGCTGGGGGTGTCACAATGCCTGATTTCAAGCTATATTACAAAGCTGTGATCATCAAGACTGTATGGTATTGGCACAAAAACAGACACATAGATCAGTGGAACAGAATATAGACCCGAGAAATGGACCCTGAACTCTATGGTCAACTAATCTTCAACAAATCAGGAAAGAATATCCAATAGAAGAAAGACAGTCTCTTCAATAAATGGTGCTGAGAAAACTGGACAGCCACATGCAGAAGAATGAAACTGGACCATTCTCTTACACCATATACAAAAATAAACTCAAAATGGATGAAAGACCTCAATGTGAGACAAGAATCCATAAAAATCCTAGAGGAGGACATAGGCAGTAACCTCTTTGACATTGGCCACAATGACCTTTTTCAAGACAGTCCCTAAGGGCAAGGGAAACAAAAGCAGAAATGAACTTTTGGGACTTCATTGAGATAAAAAGCTTCTGCAGAGCCAAGGAAACAGTCAACAAAACTAAGAGGCAACCCACGGAATGGGAGGAGATATTTGCAAATGACATTACAGATAAATGACTGGTATCCAAGATCTATAAAGAACTTCTCAAACTCAACCCCCCAAAAACAAATAATCCAGTCAAGAAAAGGGCAGAAGACATGAACAGATACTTCTCCAAAGAAAACATAAAAATGGCTGACAGACACTTGAAAAAATGTTCAACATCACTAGCCATCAGGGGAATTCAAATCAAAACGACAATGAGATTCCACCTTACACCAGTTAGGATGGCAAAAATTAACAAGACAGGAAACAACAAGTGTTGGCGAGGATGTGGAGAAAAAGAAACACTCTTACACTGTTGGTGGGGATGCAAGCTGGTACAGCCACTCTGGAAAACAGTATGGAGGTTCCTCAAGATGTTAAAAATAGAGCTACCTTATGAGCCAGCAATTGCACTACTGGGTATTTACCCCAAAGATACAGATGTAGTGAAAAGAAGGGGCACATGCACCCCATTGTTAATAGCAGCAATGTCTGCAATAACCAAACTGTGGAAGGAGCTGAGATGTCCTTCAACAGATGAATGGATAAAGAAGATTTGGTTCATATATACAATGGACTATTACTCAGCCATCAGAAAGGATGAATACCAACCATTTGCATCAATATGGATGGAACTGGAGGGGATTATGCTAAGTGAAATAAGTCAAGCAGAGAAAGAGAAGTATCATATGGTTTCACTCATATGTGGAACATAAGGAATAGCATGGAGGACATTAGGGGAAGGGAGGGAAAACTGAATGAGAAGAAATCAGAGAGGGAGACAAACAATGAGGGACTCTTTACTCTGGGAACCAAACTGAGGGTTATAAAAGGGAGGGGGGTGGTGGGATGGGGTAACCGGGTGATGGGTTTTAAGGAGGGCACTGTGGTAATGAGCACTGGGTGTTATACACAACTAATGAATTGTTGAACACTACATCAAAAACTAATGTTGTACTATATGCTGGCTAATTGAACATAATAATAAAAAATAATAAAAAATAAAAGAACTATAAAATTGTAAAAAGATAAAAGTGTAAAGGTAACAAAAAGGAATAAAGTATAATTTACAACTTTAAAATGACTAAAGAAAACAGAAGGAAATATAGTAAAAAAAAAAAAAAATCAAGTAACAGGAGAAAAGAAGTAAAGAAACATAAAAGTATCGCAAATAGAAAACTTACAGTATTATGGTATAAATTGCTCCAAATACCAACAAGATATTGTGTAATATTGCCCAGAACAGTGGTTTAAAACAACCATTTATTTAGCTTCTGATCCTGCAGGTGGTTAATTTAGGCTGGGCTGAGCTGGTATTTCTTCTGTTCTTGGTCCAGCTCCCTCATGCATTGGTGGTAAGCTGAGGGCTGGTAGGTGACTCCATTCTTGAGTCTGGGCTGGCTGTCACTTGTATGCTTTTACTCTTCTTCACATAGTTTCTCATCTTCTAGGAGGTAAATTGTCCTTGGTCACATATTAGAGCCAGATTTCTAGAACAGTGAGTGAAAACATGTTGTGCCTATTGAGGTGTAGCCTTGGAATTGGCCTGCCAATATTCCTGTTTCATTCTACTGGTCACAGCAAGTCACAGACAAGCCCAGATTGAAGGGGTCAGGAAATAGACTCTCTTTTTGTGGGAGATTGACATAGTCATATTGCAAAGGCCACGGACACAGGGTGGGGAGAATATGTAGGTATAAATACTTGCAGTAAATGTAAATGAACAAAACTCTTCCATTAAATGCTAGAGATTTGTGGGGTGCCTGGGTGGCTCAGTCATTGAGGGTCTGCCTTTGTCTCAGGTCATGATCTGAGGGTCCTGGGATGGAGCCCTACATAGGGCTCCCTGCTCAGCAGGAAGTCTGCTTCTCCCTCTCCCACTCCCCCTGCTTGTGTTCCCTCTCTCACTGTGTCTCTCTCTGTCAAATAAATAAATAAAATCTTAAAAAAAAGGCTAGATATTTGTAAATTATAAATTTTGAAACAGCTTCTTGATATAGAAGAGGCTAAATTAATTTAGGATTAAACGAAAATATTAAAAAGTAATGAAAAATGACAAGCAATGCAAAGAATTACTAATCTAAAGGAAGCTGTTGAGGAAAAAAGTCTTTAAGGCAGAGATAATTTTTAAGGCTATGAGAGAGATATTATCTAATCATAAAAGGAAAACTTCACCCAAAATACATTATAATTTTGAATCCATATGTACCTAAGAGTATAAAACCAAGATAGGTAATGTAAAAATTAATAGAATTAATTAACTGATAATTAAACTGATAAGAACATTTGAATGGCTAGTATTAGAATTACAAATAGGAAACATACCTTGTGAAACAGTAGATATGGGAAATGTAAAATAAATAAATCCTCCACCTAAAGAGCCAGAATTCAGGGGAGCCTTCAAGGGAATAAGATGGCAAAAGTAAACAGATACTCTTAATGGGTCAAAACCAAAACTGAATTATTTCCTGAACATTATAAGGACCTAAGAATATAACAGTAAGTAAAAAATTAAAGATATAAGGAGAGGTATGTCAACAAATGCAAAAATAGCATTATATTGTAATATTATTATGAGATTAGGTAGAATCCAAGGCAAAATGTTGTAATTCCTGGATTATTGGTATGTTGAATAACTTTGCATGAAATTATTTTCAGAAACATAAAGTGGAAAATTTTAGAAGACCATTCTTTTGACAGATGATGTAATAAAAACTCAGCAATATAGGGATCAAGAATATAAATTAATTATGACATATATACCTTCATTTATGCGTGATACACACACATACTGTGCAGAAGCCAGTACAAGCTGTAGTCAGTGAAGTGAATTTTTGTTAAAGACTAGGTATTCTCAAAAAAAAAAAAAAAAAAAAAGACTAGGTATCCTCAATGTGATAATAGACCATAAGTGAGTAGACTTCACAATTTAGGCTGAGAGTATTCTAATGGGATTGAGATAACAACCATAGATTACAACAAGAGAACAGATTCCAGAGATGGTGATGCTTCATTCACTTCAACTTTTGAGAAAGGTTGTATCTGTATTGTTGCAAGGATCATTCAAAACAAGTGCTTCTTAACCGAGTCAATTTTGCCCTCCATGGGATATTTGGCAATATCTGGAGACATTTATGGATTTCACAATAGGGTGAGGGGGGTGGTTGTTATTGATATTTAATAAATGGAGGTCAGAGATGGTGCTAAACATCTTACTATACACAGGTTAACCCACCACAACAAAGAATTATCTGGCCTCTAATGTAAATAGTGTCAAGGTTGAGAAACCCTGATCTAAACCAATGTACTTAAAAGTCCTGGCACAAACTAGAATCTAATAGAATCAAATAGAAAGGATTTTTGTCTAAGGTAGTTGTGCTGAGAGAGAGAGGTTCACTATGCATTTTCACTTACTTCAGGCACTTTTGAGAAAGCAGATATCAAGCAACCTGTTCATGAAAAATAAATTTCCTCTTTGAAGACTACTCAATATATTCTATTTGCCTATTCTATCCAAGTGTGAAAGAATTTAAGAGGGTTTTGATCAAAGTGTATGAACCTTCAAAATTGAATTTCAGTCAGGTGGAGAGGAAAGTCTTAATAACATCTACTAGCAGTTCCCACTTACACATACACTTTTAGAAACCATTTGTTCATTCATCTATTCAGTATTTATGTTTCACATTTCTTCTGTGTGTGCAGTCACATCTTTTGATGATAGAGATGATTAAGCTGAGACCTTTTCCCTCAGCTAAGTGAGAATTGGGAGAAATAAGGATGCAAATGTTGGCTGGGTCACTAAGCTAATCTCAAAAGCTTTTTAAACTCGCGGAGTGTGGCCGGAGACCGGGGAGACGGGAGTGACTGACTGCTTTTCTCTGGGGGCTTGCTGAGGAGCGGGACCCCGAGTTCTCGGCTCCGCCGGGGCGGAGACTGGGAGGCCGCCATTTTCACTCTCCGCCTCCAAAGCTGTACGGAAAGCCTGCAGGGAACAAAAGCTCCGGAGAGCAAACCCGAGCAGATTACTTAGCCCAGACCGGCAAGGGCGGGGCAATTTTGCCTCTGGCAAAGACATTTGGGAACCACGGCAACAGGCCCCTCCCCCAGAAGATCAGCGAGAACAGCCAGCCAAGACCAAGTTTACCGATCAATGAGAACGGCAGAACTCCAGCGCTAGGGGAATACCGCACATAGAATTCATGGCTTTTTTACCATGATTCTTTAGTCTTTCAGAGTTAATTATTTTTTTTAACTGTCTTTTTTTCTTTTTTCCTTTTTTCTTTTTTTTTGAATTTTTCTTTTTCCCTTTTTCAACCAACATCTTATCAATCCCCTTTTTAAAAAAAAACATTTTTATTTTTCGTTTTTAAAGTCATATTCTATCCCTTCATAGTAGTTACCCGTATTTTTGGCATATATATATAAGTTGTTCTCTCTTTAAAATCTTGAGATAGTTTCTTCTAACAGATCAAAATATACTCTAAATCTCTAGTGTATGGTTTTTTTCTACTCCCCTGCCTGATCACATTCTCTCTCGTTTTTCTTTCTTTTTTTTTTTTTTAATCCTCTTCTTTCTTTTTTCAAACAACTTATCAAATCCCTTTTTAAAATTTTTTATAATTTCCATCTTTACAGTCATATTCCATCCCTTCATCATATCAACCCTTATTTTTGTACATATATAAGTTTTTCTTTCTTTAAAATTTTGGAAGGGACTTTCTTTTAACAGACCAAAATACACCCAAAATCTAGTGTGTGGCACTGATCTATAATCCAGCCTGATCATATTTGATCACATTCTGTTTTTGTTTTGTTCTGCTTTTGTTTGTTTTTATCTTTATCTTTTTCTTTTTTCTTTTTTTCTTTCCTTTTCTTTTTTCTCTCTTTCCCTTTCTTTTCCCACTGCTTCAGGTCTTTTCTGATTTGTTTAGAGTATATTTTCTGGGGACGTTGTTACCCTGCTAGCATTTTGTTCTCTCATTAATCTATTCTCCTCTGCACCAAATGACAAGATGGAAAAAATCACCTCAACAAAAAGAACAAGAGGTAGTACCGACTGCCAGGGACCTACTCAATACGGACATTAGTACGATGTCAGATCTAGAGTTCAGAATCATCACTTTAAAGATACTAGCTGGGCTTGAAAAAAACATGGAAGTTATTAGAGAAACCCTTTCTGGAGAAGTAAAAGAACTAAAATCGAACCAAGTAGAAATCAAAAAGGCTATCAATGAGGTGCAATCAAATATGGGGGCGCTAACTGCTAGGATAAATGAGGCAGAAGAAAGAATCAGTGAGATAGAAGACCAAATGATGGAAAATAAAGAAGCCGAGAAAAAGAGAGATAAACAACTACTGGATCACGAGGGCAGAATTCGAGAGATAAACGATACCATAAGACAAAACAACATTAGAATAATTGGGATCCCAGAAGAAGAAGAAAGAGAGAGAGGTGCAGAAGGTATAATGGAGCAAATTATAGCAGAGAACTTCCCTAATTTGGGGAAGGAAACAGGCATCAAAATCCAGGAAGCACAGAGAACCCCTCTCAAAATCAATAAAAATAGGTCAACACCCCGACATCTAATAGTAAAACTTACGAGTCTCAGAGACAAAGAGAAAATCCTGAAAGCAGCTCGGGAGAAGAGATCTGTAACCTACAATGGTAGAAACATTAGATTGGCAACAGACTTATCCACAGAGACCTGGCAGGCCAGAAAGGACTGGCAGGACATATTCAGAGCACTAAATGAGAAAAATATGCAGCCAAGAATACTATATCCAGCTAGGCTGTCATTGAAAATTGAAGGAGAGATAAAAAGCTTCCAGGACAAACAAAAACTAAAGGAATTTGCAAACACGAAACCAGCCCTACAACAAATATTGAAAGGGGTCCTCTAAGCAAAGAGAGAGCCTAAAAGCAACATAGACCAGAAAGGAACACAAACAATATACAGTAACAGTCACTTTACAGGCAATACAATGGCACTGAATTCCTATCTTTCAATAGTTACCCTGAATGTAAATGGGCTAAATGCCCCAATCAAAAGACACAGGCAATCAGATTGGATTAAAAAACAAGACCCATCGATATGCTGTCTGCAAGAGACTCATTTTAGACCCAAAGACACCCCCAGATTGAAAGTGAGGGGGTGGAAAACCATTTACCATGCTAATGGACACCAAAAGAAAGCTGGGGTGGCAATCCTTATAGCAGACAAATTAGATTTTAAACCAAAGACTGTAATAAGAGATGAGGAAGGACACTATATCCTACTTAAAGGGTCTATCCAACAAGAAGATCTAACAATTGTAAATATCTATGCCCCTAACATGGGAGCAGCCAATTATATAAGGCAATTAATAACAAAAGCAAAGAAACACATCGACAACAATACAATAATAGTGGGGGACTTTAACACCCCCCTCACTGAAATGGACAGATCGTCTAAGCAAAAGATCAACAAGGAAATAAAGACTTTAAATGACACACTGGACCAAATGGACTTCACAGACATATTCAGAACATTCCATCCCAAAGCAACGGAATACACATTCTTCTCTAGTGCACATGGAACATTCTCCAGAATAGATCACATCCTAGGTCATAAATCAGGTCTCAACCAGTACCAGAAGATTGGGATCATCCCCTGCCTATTTTCAGACCACAATGCTTTGAAACTAGAACTCAATCACAAGAGGAAAGTCAGAAAGAACTCAAATACATGGAGGCTAAAGAGCATCCTACTGAAGAATGAATGGGTCAACCAGGAAATTAAAGAAGAATTAAAAAAATTCATGGAAACCAATGAAAATGAAAACACAACTATTCAAAATCTTTGGGATACAGCAAAGGCAGTCCTAAGAGGAAAGTATATAGCAATACAAGCCTTTCTCAAGAAACAAGAAAGGTCTCAAGTACACAACCTAACCCTACACCTAAAGGAGCTGGAGAAAGAACAGCAAATAAAGCCTAAACCCAGCAGGAGAAGAGAAATAATAAAGATCAGAGCAGAAATCAATGAAATAGAAACCAAAAGAACAGTAGAACAGATCAACGAAACTAGGAGCTGGTTCTTTGAAAGAATTAACAAGATTGATAAGCCCCTGGCCAGACTTATCAAAAAGAAAAGAGAAATGACCCAAATCAACAAAATCATGAATGAAAGAGGAGACATCACAACCAACACCAAAGAAATACAAACAATTATAAGAACATATTATGAGCAACTCTATGCCAACAAATTAGATAACCTGGAAGTAATGGATGCATTCCTAGAGATGTATCAACTACCAAAACTGAACCAGGAAGAAATAGAACACCTGAACAGACCTATAACCACTAAGGAAATAGAAGCAGTCATCAAAAATCTCCCAAAACACAAAAGCCCAGGGCCAGATGGCTTCCCAGGGGAATTCTACCAAACATTTCAAGAAGAATTAATACCTATCCTTCTGAAAGTGTTCCAAAAAATAGAAATGGAAGGAAAACTTCCAAACTCATTTTATGAGGCCAGCATTACCTTGATCCCAAAACCAGACAAAGACCCCATCAAAAAGGATAATTACAGACCAATATCCCTGATGAACATGGATGCAAAAATTCTCACCAAAATACTAGCCAATAGGATCCAACAGTACATTAAAAGGATTATTCACCACGACCAAGTCGGATTTATCCCTGGGCTGCAAGGTTGGTTCAACATCCGCAAATCAATCAACGTGATACAATACATTAACAAAAGAAAAAACAAGAATCACATGATCCTCTCAATAGATGCAGAAAAAGCATTTGACAAAGTACAGCATCCTTTCTTGATCAAAACTCTTCAGAGTATAGGCATAGAGGGTACATACCTCAATATCATAAAAGCCATCTATGAAAAACCTACAGCGAATATCATTCTCAATGGGGAAAAACTGAGAGCTTTCCCCCTAAGGTCAGGAACGCGGCAGGGATGTCCACTATCACCACTGCTATTCAACATAGTATTGGAAGTCCTAGCCACAGCAATCAGACAACAAAAAGAAATCAAAGGCATCCAAATTGGCAAAGAAGAAGTCAAACTCTCACTCTTTGCAGATGATATGATACTTTATGTGGAAAATCCCAAAGACTCCACCCCAAAACTGCTAGAACTCATACAGGAATTCAGTCAAGTGGCAGGATATAAAATCAATGCACAGAAGTCAGTGGCATTCCTATACACCAACAACAAGTCAGAAGAAAGAGAAATTAAGGAGTCGATCCCATTTACAATAGCACCCCAAACCATAAGATACCTAGGAATAAATCTAACCAAAGAGGCAAAGGATCTGTACTCAGAAAACTATAAAATACTCATGAAAGAAATTGAGGAAGACCAAAGAAATGGAAAAACGTTCCATGCTCATGGATTGGAAGAACAAATATTGTGAAGATGTCAATCCTACCTAGAGCAATCTACACATTCAATGCAATCCCCATCAAAATACCATCTACTTTCTTCAAAGAAATGGAACAAATAATCCTCAAATTTGTATGGAACCAGAAAAGACCCCGCATAGCCAGAGGAATGTTGAAAAAGAAAAGCAAAGCTGGCGGCATCACAATTCCGGACTTCCAGCTCTATTACAAAGCTGTCATCATCAAGACAGTATGGTACTGGCACAAAAACAGACACATAGATCAATGGAACAGAATAGAGAGCCCAGAAATGGACCCTCAACTATATGGTCAACTCATCTTTGACAAAGCAGGAAAGAATGTCCAATGGAAAAAAGACAGTCTCTTCAACAAATGGTGTTGGGAAAATTGGACAGCCACATGCAGAAGAATGAAACTGGACCATTTCCTTACACCACACGCAAAAATAGACTCCAAATGGTTGAAAGACCTCAATGTGAGACAGGAGTCCATCAAAATCCTAAAGGAGAACACAGGCAGCAACCTCTTCGACCTCAGCCGCAGCAACTTCTTCCTAGAAACATCGCCAAAGGCAAGGGAAGCAAGGGCAAAAATGAACTATTGGGACTTCATCAAGATAAAAAGCTTTTGCA